>NC_073247.2:156822500-157097500 GCF_029281585.2 Gorilla gorilla gorilla | reverse complement strand
CTTAATTTCATTTATCTCTTGTACTATCCCCTGTATTGTCTGTTTTATTTAAGCACTTCATCCAAAACTGTTTGCAGTGTGAGGCTGGCTTTGTGTGGCAAAACTCTGGAGGCCTTATGTACTTAAGAATAATATTTCTAATGACTTGACATTTGAAAGACAATTTGGCTGGATATAAATTGCCCATTCTAAGTTATTTTCCTTATGTACTTCAAAGTATTTGACTCCGTTATTTTCGTAAGTCCAGTTTCACTGTTGCTAATGTCAATTTGATTTTTGTTACTTTGCATATGATCTTTGCTTTTTATAATATATTCTTTATTTTTCTATTTTCTATGAATATACTTTCAGTGTATGTAAGTGTGGCTGTTGCTAATCTCTCTTCTTTGGCCCTCTGTAGGCTCTTTCACTCTGAGGTTTTTCATGTCTTTTAATTTGGAAAAAACAATCTTTATTATTGCTTCATATCATTCTACTATTTTTTTTCCTTCTGATATGATACCTACCTCTATGCTCTCTATATCTTAGCTTTTCTTTTATACATCCTATTTTTTTCCTTTTTCTTTCTATGAAATTTCTTCAGTCTTGTCTATAATTTTGCTGACTTCTTACTCACATATGTCAATTCTGTTCTTTATTTTATCTATTGCAAAGTTTATTTCATTGATTATATATTTACAACCTGATATGATTTCCTTCCTCATCTTTTTGTGTTCTTGTTTTGTGTTGTTTATATCTTCCTTTTTTATTTTTTAGTATGCTTATTAGATGAACTATGTATTATTATCCTCAATATTCTAATACGTTTGCTTTTGTGAAATCCATATATAGTATGCTAGATTTTTTTAAATGTCGATGCTTTTTAAATGCATTGTTGTCTTTGCCTGTGAGCAAGTTTCTTCCTTGGAGTATTTTGCTTTTCTGTGAAGCAATTTTGTGGCCTTTTGAAAGACTCCTTCTTGGAACCCAGCTGCCAAGTTGGGAGAAAACCCAAGCAACTGTTTGGGAATGACCCCATGGAAGAGAAACAAGGCCTCTGGCCAACTTCTCCAGCTGTGTTCCTAGGCATCTGCTAGAAACTACTGTTGGTCATATGAATGAAGTCACTTCAGACTTTCCACCTGCCCTAGTGCCCCAGCTACCATCACCACATTAAGCAGAAGTACCTAGTGAACCCATAAAATAATGAGAAATAATTGTTTTAAGTCCTTAAATTTTAGGGTGTTTCATTACACAGCGATAAGTAACCCAAACATGTGGCCTCTCTGTGTGGCTTTTCACAGTATGGTAGCTAAGTTACCAGAAGCAATGTTCCAAGCGGACAAGCCCCAATTACTAGTGCTTATCAAACCCCATCTTGTATCATTATTGCTTATGTCCTATTGTCCATAACTTATCACATGGCCAGAATCAATATGGTAGGGATATTACAGAAGAGAATGAATAAAGGGAAGTGTGGTTCATTGGAGGCCACCAAAGCAACAATCAACCGTGATATATTTCAAAGAATACAAACTTCATTCTCTGATCACAATGAGATTGATTTAGAAAACAATAAGAAAAATATGAATTTTAAAATCTATACATTTGGAATTTTAAAAGACAATGCCTAAAAAGCTAATGGAACCAGAATATATGATAATAGATATTAGGTAACATTTAGATTTGTATGATAATGAAAATAACACACAACTCATGGGGTTCAGCTGTTATATTAATATTTAAAGTGAAATGGATAGCATTCAATTCTATATTTAAAAGGAGGAAAGACTGAAAATTAATGACTTAGGCATCTAACTTGAGAAATTAGCAAAAGAGAAGAATAAATAGCTGTGGGGTTGTTTAAATGATGCACACAACTTAAAATTTCTGAAAGAACTTTTAAATACATTATCTCATTATATTCATTTACAATAATTTATAGTTGTTTGGTAATGAAAACCCAATGGGTAGTTAGAACAGGTATTATTAAAGTCAATTTTAAAAATAATAATGTTGAGGTTCAGAGAGTTTAGCGATTTATTGAACACATAGCAGAGCTTGGAAGTCTCACAGAGTAGTGAATCAAAAGAAGGTTTATGAATTTGACTTTAGAGATCATCTAATTCTATCATAATGATAGCTTATATTAAGTAAGAATAGATCTCATGGATAAACATGGTAACAATTATTGAAAAGCTATTGGGTTTTGCTTTCAATCCATGGAACGTCCTACTTCATTCTTGTGTCCACATAATTACAAGAGTGGTTCCAAGCAACTGCATTTCTGCTTGTGACTTTGTATGTGCCCCAATTTGAAACAGTTCATTTACCAAAGTTAATTTGGTCCTGGCCCCATCTAGGCCCAAAAGAATGCCTTTCCCCAGCCATTTGCAATTAGGACAATAAAAAACAATTCAAACTTTCTTAGATTTTCTGGAGTTACCACATACAATCTCAGGAAATACAGAGTGAGTACCTTCCACTGACTTGTAAATCATAGTATATGATTCAGCATACGTAGTCACCTTGGCTTAAGTTTAAGGGGTAGATTTAGCAAACTGTCATTGCATCAGAATGTGTAAGCTAGCCTTGTGATCCTCAGTAAGAAACAAGAGAGTGAGGTATGCTAGATATCTTACATTTGGTCTTTTGAACCACCTTGTCTGTTCTCTACCCAGTGCCGTAACATGGTAAAGTGACCTAGATGGACTGCATCAGTAATTTTTCTTGAGCTTCAGGATGTGACAATGTGAGGAAATAGATGGGCAGAACAAAAGAAGTGAGGTCAGGACTTATATTTTCCTTCTTCCCACTCTTTTGGGTCACTATCATTCAGTCCCTCTATGGAAACCTACAGCACCTACCAGGCAACCCTTTTCATACAACAAACCACTATGTCTCAGTAACTGGTGCCTCCTTCTGTACTTTTAAGTCTAAGTGTCATAAGAACTACTTGTTGTTAGTCCTGGGATATTGCTCTATCTGTGGTTGGTTTTTCTGAACCCTGAACACAACTATATAAGTTGTCTTTTTACTAATTTATTTTCAAATTATTCAGTTTGAAAATGTCATCAATTTCCCGCTAGGACCTTGAGAGATAAAATAATGTTAAATAAAAAGTGTTGCAATCCATGATTGTTTACTTGAAAACATAGAATTAACTACTTATAACACAGTCTGTTACTGACAACCTTCCTGACTATAGCCAATGACTTTGAAAGTGTCAACATTTCTATAATCATGAAATTTATTGAATTGCAGTAGCCAAATTCTCTGCTGCAGCAAATTTCTAAAATTAAAATAGGTGTGCTAATGAGGTAAATATGCAATCTGGTGATTTGAATAAGGTTGTCTGAGAGGAATCAGAGAAATAAGAGAGCCCAGGAACTAAGAGCCTCTCCAGTGGACTTCTGGTATGACCTGTACTAAGTAAAAGTAAGTGATACTGAGTATTCCAGAATGCAACACGGAGGTCACTGTTGCTCTAAGGAATATTAGAGATGTCTCCCAACCCAACACTCCAGCCTATGGTTTTCTTCCAAAATGCAAGGCCATAGCCATTAAACAGGGAGCAAAAGAAAAAGGTGTTGCATCCAGGAGAGAAACGAAGCCCTAGAGGATTAACCTATTATTGATTTTTCCATTTGTTCGCTCAGGGATTCGAACAGCATGACCCAATGGTGATTCTGGCCTTGGTTGCTATCAAATAGAATTCCTCAAAATACATTTTCAGGCAGTCAACTAAGGTTTTATTCCATCTATAATTCTAAAAACCAATCTGGTAAGTGACATATGCTTGCTCAGCCTCTCAATCAATCCTCAATTCTGAAGACTAGCACCAAGAAGGAATGGCCCTCTAAGTTAGCAGAAAATTCCACCCTGCTTCAGCCGTGGGGAAATCCTTACTAATTTGTCAGTAGAATTGAGAGACACTTTAAAAAGGAAATCATCTGAATAGACAAAATCAAGGATGGCCAGATTGGCCATATAAGGAACTCATCTCATGGCTAGAAGATGCTCATAAAAATAATAGATCAAATCATCAAACTTTCCACAGTGTCTAGCAGTCTTTGGGCCAGTGAATAATACATGTTGTATCTCTTCCCTCTGCCCTTTTAAAAAAAAGCTTTTCATAAATATTTACTGATGATAATGACAAAAGCTCTTGTATATGAATTTATAATTGAATATCTGCATAGAATTATGGTTTTACTTTGAAGTGCATTCAGAATTCTCTTCTCATTATGAATGTTACAGATTTACAAAAGCATAAAAATATAATACAGTCTGTGGCCATGACCTAGGTAAAAAATATAGCATTACAAATTCAATCAAACCTCCAAACCTCCTTCAAATGACCACTCCCTTTCTTTTTTCACCCTTTTACCTTCCCAGTGCTAACAGCTATCCTGAATTTGGTACTTATCACTTACATACATGTCTTAACTAGATTACTACTAATAAGTAAGATTCCTAAATTATACATACACATGCGTGTGTGTGTGTGTGTGTGTGTGTGTGTATCAGGTACAATGTAGGCTTATGCAACTTATTTCTCATTGTGCAGTGTTTTGAAGATTTATACATGTTGATACTGCTATAATTCATTTATTTTCACTGATGATCTTACTTATGAGTATATTGCAATTCATATAATGTTATAATTATTTGCTTTCTCATTACACTCTAAGATTCATGAGCATGTCTTGTCTATGTATGTATGTATGTATGTATTTATTTATTTATTTAGACAGAGTCTCACTCTGTTGCCCAGGTTGTAGTGCAGTGGCACAATCTCAGCTCACTGTAGCCTCCACCTCCCAGGTGCAAGCATTCTCGTGCCTCAGCCTCCTGAGTAGCTGGGATTTCAGGCACACGCCAACACACCCAGCTAATTTCTGTATTTTTTAGTAGAGACGGGGTTTCACCATGTTGGCCAGGCTGGTCTCGAACTCTTCACCTCAGGTGATCCACCCGCCTCGGCCTCTCACAGTGCTGGGATTACAAGTGTGAGCCACCATGTCTGGCCGCATTTATATTCATTACTGAATCAGACATGTGAGTGAAGAAGCCTTCAGTTGGCTCCATCCATGGCATCTAAGACAACTTAGTGGGACCTACCCAAGTTAGCTCAGTCAACAGTAGGAGCTATGAGAAATAGTAATAAATTGGTTTTACACCTTTAAGTAATGAGGTGTTTTGTTATGCAGAAATAGAAAAGAGAAATGCTTTATCTGTTGTTGTTATGTGGCATTTCAAGAGAAAAAAAGGTAAAGCTTATCCCTATAATCTATTTCTATTTATTGCATTCCCTATTGTAAGTGACCGCTTCAAAGAGGTGAGATGAATCCCCTCACCCACGATTTGGTTCAAATGTTGACACTGATGATGCCACACAAGAGGGTTTGAAATGATTTATCACTCACAAAATGAGGCTTTCCATAGAGAGCTAGGCAGCTCCCAAGCAAGGTACAAAAATGACTTGGTATTGCATGGAAAGGAGACTAACTTGAGGTTTTCATCACGGTCATGGGGTGGGGCTGGAGTGAGTGTTCTCCCTTGTATGGCCAAGGATTTTATGGTTTGAACTTAGCACTAGCACTGATGTAGGTGACACCTAGATTCTTTTACTACTTTGCCCACATCTAGGGCAGAAGAGGAAGAGAGAGTAGTGAGGCTAGAAAGCTGTAAGAAGTTAAACACAGTGACAGAGTCAGATATTATTGCCCCTGTGGTATTACACAGCATACATTTTGACGCTATTTTATTTGGGACATTAATATTATAACCTAAAATCTGCATCGTGAATTGTTCACTTTCATATTATGAAAGTATCTTTCATTGTATTGTTTAATACTTTTGTCTCTGAACTCAACATCTGGTATTAAGATGGTGCTGAATGTTATTTTTAAATTTTTTTTTGTATTCAGATAAAATTTACATAGAGTGAAATACATACATTTTTAGTGTAGATGTGAAAAATTTTGATAAATATATACATTCATGCAGCCATCTTCCACATAGAGCATTTCTGTCACACCAGAATACTTCCTTTTACCCCTTCCAGTCAATCCCCATTCCTACTGTTAATCACTGTTCCCACTTTTCTCCCTATAGATTACTTGTAACTGCTCTTGTATATCAAATAAATGTAAGAAGACAATATGCACTCTTCTTTGTCTGCCTTTTTCATACAGCATTATTTTTTAAAAACATATTAATACTAATTTCAAACATATTAAAAAGTTATAAGATTTTTGTCTTAGTTTGGGCTGCTATAACAACTTACCATATATTTGGTGGCTTAGACAACAGAAATTTATTTCTCACAGTTTAGGAGGCTGAAAAGTATGAGCACAGAGTGCCAGCATGGTCAGGTTCTGGTGAGGGCCCTCTTCTCTGTTGTAGACTAATGACTTCTTGCTACGTCCTCAAACAGCAGAGGGCAGAGAGAGAAAATCAATTCCTCTTTGTCCTTTTTATAACAGCACTAATCCTATTCATGGGGGATTCACTCTTGTGACCTACTTACCTTCTAAAGACCACTCCTCCTAATGACATCACTTTTGGAGTTAGGATTTCTTTTCTTATTTTTTGAGATGGCGTCTCACTCTGTTGCCCAGGCTGGAGTGCAGTGGCGTGATCTCGGCTCACTGCAAGCTCCATCTCCCAGGTTCAAGTGATACTCTACCTCAGCCTCCTGAGTAGTTGGGATTACAGGCGCCCACCACCATGCCGAGCTAATTTTTTTTTTTTTTTGTATTTTCAGTAGAGACAGGGTTTCACCATGTTGGCCAGGCTGGTCTCAGACTCCTGACGTCAGGTGATCTGCCCACTTCGGCCTCCCAAAGTGCTAGGATTACAGGCATGAGCTACCGCACCTGGCCAGGATTTCAATGTAAGAATTTTGGGAGGACAGAAACATTCAGTTCATACCATGTTTGAATGTATACCCATATAGCCACCAACTAGAGGCTATCATTAACCCTTTCCTATACTTGCTTTCTCGCATATCTATTCATCAATATATCTTATATTCTCATGCATAAACAAATAAGCTATATAGGCTGGGCACAGTGGCTCACACCTGTAATCCCAGCATTTTGGGAGGCGGAGGCAGGTGGATCACCTGAGGTGGGAGTCTGAGACCAGCCTGACCAACATGGAGAAACCCCCTCTCCACTAAAAAGACAAAATTAGCTGGCCGTGGTGGTGCATGCCTGTAATCCCAGCTACTCAGGAGGCTGAGGCAGGAGAACCACTTGAACCTGGGAGGCAGAGGTTGCATTGAGCCGAGATGGCACCACTGCACTCCAGCCAGGGCAACAAGAGCAAAACTCTTTCTCAAACTACTTCAGTGATCATATATTTAAGTATAATTCAAAATGTCCTTATTGTGCATTTTTTTCTTTTGTGGTAAATTTTGTATACAATGAAATGCACAAATATTAGGAGCACTGTTTCTTAAATTTTGGGAAATGCATACATCTGCATAGCCTAAACTATAAAGGTATAAAATGTTATCATCACCCCAGAAAATTTTCTCATTCCCTTTGTAGTCAATCCTCATCTCTATCCTCCAAAGGCAATGATTGCTCTCACATTTTCCCACCATAGATTAGTTTTGCCTAACAGAACTTTATATAGATGAAATCATTGCATACTTTTTTCTGAAAGGCTTTTTTTTTAATCCAGCATAATGATTTTTGAGATTCCTGCATATTGCTGTGTATCAGTAGTTGATTTCTCTTTGTTGTTATGCAGTCTTCCATTGTATGAACACTCCGCAGCTTGTTTGTCCATTTTCCTTTTAAAAGAATACTTGTCTTTTTCCACCTTTGGTTATTATTAAATTCCTTTGAACATTCTTGTATAATTATTTTTGTGGAATACCTAGGATGTTTATTTGTGGGTTATAGGGTGGATGTTTCCTTAATTTTAAGGAAACTGCCAGATTATTTTCCGGAGTGACTTTACTACTTCTCCCAACAATGTTTGAGAGTCATAGTCATTTCACATTCTTGCCAATATTTGGTATTATCAATCTCTTAAAGTCTGTATTAGTCTGTTCTCACACAGCTAATGAAGACATATGTAAGACTGGGTAATTTATAAAGGAAAGAGGTTTAATTGACTCACAGTGCCACATGGCTGGAGAGGCCTCACAATCATGGTGGAAGGTGAAGGAGGAACAAAATCACATCTTACATGGTGGCAGGCAAGAGAGAGTGTGCAGAGGAACTCTCCCTTATAAAACCATCAGATTTTGTAAGACTTACTCACTATCATGAGAACAGCAAAGGAAAGATCCATACCCATGATTCAGTTACCTTCCACCAGGTCCCTCCCACAGCACATGGGGGTTATGGGAGCTATAATTCAAGATGAGATTTGGGTGGAAACATAGCCAAACCATATAATTCACCCCTGGCCCCTCCCAAATCTCATGTCCTCACATTTCAAAACTAATCATGCCTTCCCAACAGTCCTCCAAAGTCTTAACTCATTTCAGCATTAACTCAAAAGTCCACAGTCCAAAGTCTCATATGAGACAAGGCAAGTCCCTTCTGCCTATGAGCCTGTAAAATCTAAAGCAAGTTAGTTACTTCCTAGATACAATGTGGGTACAGGCATTGGGTAAATACATCTATTCCAAATGGGAGAATTTGGCCAAAACCAAAAGGCTACAGGCCCCATGGAAGTCCCAAATCTAGCAGCGAAGTTAAATCTTAAAGCTCCAAAATGATCTCCTTTGACTCCATGTCTCACATCCAGGTCACACTGATGCAAGAGGTAGGCTTCCACAGCCGTGGACAACTCTGCCCCTGTGACTTTGCAGGATACAATCCCACTCCTGGCTGCTTTCACAGGCTAGTGTTGAGTGTCTGTGGCTTTTCCAGGTGCACAATGCAAGCTGTCAGTGGATCTAGCATTCTGGGTTTTGGAGGATGGTTGCCGTCCTATTACCCAGTTCTAAAGTTGCCTGCACAGTTTTGGGTATCTTTACAGCAGTACCCCATTACCTAACACCAATTTACTGTATTAGTCTGTTCTCATGCTGCTAATGAATACATATACAAAACTGGGTAATTTATAAAGGAAAGAGGTTTAATGGACTCAGCTCTGCATGGCTGGGGAGGCCTCACAATCATGGAGGAAGGCGAAGGAGGAGCAAAGTCATGTCTTACATAGTGGTAGTCAAGAGAGTGAGTGCCGGGGAACTGCCCTTTCCAAAACCATCAGATCTCATGAGACTTATTCACTATTATGAGAACAGCACAGGAAAGACCCAGCCCTGTAATTCAGTTGCCTCCTCCTGAAACCCTTACATGACACGTGAGGATTATGGGAACTACAGTTCAAGATGAGATTTGGGTGAGGACAGAGCCAAGCCATATCAAAGTCTTAGGCAATCTGGCAAATGTGTAGTGTTATCACACTGTGGTTTTACATTGTATTTCCCTCATGATTAATGATACTGGGCACCTTTTCATTTGCTTGTTGGCCATTCATATATCTTTTCCTGTGAAATGTCTGTTCAAATATTCTTCCCATATTTGTTAGGTTGCTTTTCTTTTGATTATTGAATTGTAATCAAATTATATAATTATATAATAAATTATATAACATCATTAATTATAAAATTAGTGACATTCTTTGTCAGATATGTGTTTACAAATATTTTCTCCTAGTTTGGGACTTGCCTATTCACTCTCTTAATGCATTATTTTGATATATAGATACAATTTTAATATTCCAATTATATCAAATATATAAATTATATTTTGTGATTATTGCTCTCTATGACTAGTCCAAATCATGAAAATATTCTCTTAGGTTTTCTTCTAAGAAATTTATGGTTTTCGCTTTTACATTTAAGATTATAATCTATCTGATTATTTATTATGCATACTGTGAGGCAGGGACAAGGTTCATGTTTTTCTTTATGGTTGTCCAATTATTCTAGCTTCATTCATTAAAAATGCTTTTCCCCCATTGGACTCCATCACTGTCATTATTGAAAATCAGATGGGTATATATTTTGGGGTCTATTACTGTGATATTTATTCTTTGCTATTGATCTAGTTGTTAATTCTTTCATTTTTTTTTTTTTTTTTGAAGCGGAGTCTCACTCTGTCACCTAGGCTGGAGTGCAGTGGCGCGATCTCAGCTCACTGCAACCTCCGCCTCCCGGGTTTAAGCAATTCTCTGCCTCAGCCTCCCGAGTAGCTGGGATTACAGGTGCGTGCCACCACGCCTGGCTAATTTTTGTATTTTTAGTAGAGACAGGGTTTCACCATCTTGGCCAGGCAGGTCTTGAACTCCTGACCTCATGATCGACCCGCCTCAGCCTCCCAAAGTGCTGGGATTACAGGCGTGAACCACTGCGCCTGGCGTGGTTGTTAAGTCGGCATCATACTGTAGTGATTATTGTGCATTATACTAAGTCTTACAGTTGAGTTAAATAAGGATACCTGTTTGTTTTTTCCTTTGCAAGATTGCCTTGGATATTCTAGTTCTTTTCATATAAATGTTAGAATCAGATTGCCAATTTTTATGAAAAAGCCCATTGGTGTTATGATTGAAATTACATTGAATAAACACACATAGGCACACACACATCTCTAAAATTAAGGAGAATTGTTACCTTAACAATTTTAAGAAAATCTAAATAATTACAGACATACCGTGTCCATGGATTCAAAATTCCATATATGTGGCTATCTAAATTCAATTCAATTCAATTAAAAATTAAATTAAAGTTCTAGTTCTTTTGTTACAGTGGCTACATTTCATGTGCTTAATAGCCAAATGTGAGTAGAAGCGACATCACTAAGCAGCACAGGTTATCAAACATTTCCGTCATTGAAGAAAATTTAGTTGACCCTTTGTGTAAATTCTGCTGAGAATATCCCTACCATTTTATCCTGATATTGATAAATTATTTTTATATCTTTTTTCTTTACTCAATTATCCTAGGAGTTTATAGACTTTATTATTTCAAATAAATAACTTGGTTTTATTTTATTTTATTTATTTATTTTTCTGAGGTGGAGTCTCACTCTGTCTCCAAGGCTGGAGTACAGTGGCGCAATCTAGGCTTACTGCAACCTGCACTTCCCAGGTTCAAGCAATTCTCCTGCCTCAGCCTCCTGAGTAGTTGGCATTACAGGTGTGCACCACCATGCCTGGCTAATTTTTGCATTTTTAGTAGAGATGGGGTTTCGTCATGTTGGCCAGGCTGATCTCGAACTCTGGACCTCAGGTGATCCACCTGCCTTGACCTCTCAAAGTGCTGGGATTACAGGCGTGAGCCACCACGCCCAGCCTTGGTTTTATTTTATAATTATATATTTTTCTTATGTTTTATTGATCTGTGCTCTTATACTTATTGTTTCCTTTATGTACTTTGAGCTTAATTTGACTTTCCTAGCTTCTCAAGGAGAATACTTACGTCAGTTATCTTAAACCTTTATTCATTTCTAATATAAAACTTTGAAATGTTAAATTATCCTCTAAGTCCTGCTTCTGCTATCTCCAACATTTTAATGAACTTTATTTTAGAATAGTTTTAGATTTATAGAATCCTCCAACAAATTTTGATAGTTTATATTTTATTACTATTCATTTCAAAGTATTTTCTATTTTTACTTTTAATTGTGAATGGCTTTGTGTACTATGCATAAGAGGTATATATATATTTTGTTCTACTTCAGTAATTTATAAACTGATGGCTCACATTCAATTAGTAGGTCATAAAATAATTTTGTGGCCTATAGTCAGCCAGCATTTAAAAATTATATATAATACCAAATAGCAGAGTGCAAAGCACTGTTTTGTTATATTTTTTTTCTATTGGATGTGTGCGTGCATGTAGGTACATGCTCACATGCCCATTGTATACACTGGGTCTTGACAAACAAAGTGTCTATTTCCAGAGGTTGCAGTGAAAAAGTCTGAAACACTACTATAGAAAATTGAATTTCATCTAGGAAAATAATATGATTATATTTGCATTTTTATAAATACCTCACTGGCAGCAGTTTGTTGGACTAAGTATGGGTGGACAAAAATACATGTGAGTTAGAAGCTTTTTACAGGAGTCCAGACAACAGATGGCTAGAACCCAAATAAAACATTAGCTCAAGGTTTGGAAAGAAAGGAGAATTGTATCAGATCAAGGGACTTCATAATTGATTGAAAATACGCTTGGGTGAGAAGTCTACGATGATTCACATATTTTTGGATGAATGCATAATGCCATTAATCAGGTTAGAAAATAACAAGGAAGAAGCACATTTGCAAGACAAGTCATATTTAATTTTGGCTGTGTTAAGTGCAAAGTTATTAATAAATATTCACTTAGGGATATCTATACATTCGCCCAAACAATGCCAAGCGAGATAGCTATGTTAGAGTTACATATTTGGAAGTTAGCAAATTATTAGTTGTTGTTAAGACTGTGTGAGTAGCTAATATTGCCCAAGGAGTAAATATTGTGACACTAGAGACCATATAATAGAATGCCTTGGAATACCAATATTTAGGATATAGGGACTTACATTGAACTATGGTAAAAGCAAAGATGGAGTGGTTCCCGGAAACTAAGAATAATTCACTAAAAAAAAAAAAAAAAAAAAAAAAAGAGTTGCTGAAGTGCCAAATGCTACAAATAGATAAAATAAAAGAGAACTGAATTTAGTAACTAGGGGGCTTATCAGTTTTTTTTTTTTTTGGCAAAAGCGGTTTCACTGAATTTTGACATCATACCATTGAAAGCTGTTGGTATTCTGGCAAATGATTAAGCAGCATGCAATATATAAACATACGTGTGTGTGTGTGTGTGTGTATACATATATGCATATTTTAGATTTTTGATGATACTTAGCATGTGTTGCATGCAATTTGCAAATATGAATAAAATATACAATACTCTTTATTGTACTTTATTGTCAATCCATATAGTTGTTATTCTCACAGAATGCTTTTGTTGATTTTTCCTAATTTCTACATTCTCATCACAACTGGTGAATTAATGTAGTTCTAACATAAATGTTGGCTGAGGCTTTCATTTATATTAAGAAGTAAAGTGAAAGTGAAACATCAAAGATGAAAGTCAAAACTTCACTCATTTTGGCAAGGAAGTGAGTCAATTTTTGCTGGATTGGATAATAGTTTTCAAATGGCGGAAGATTATTTCCTAAATTATTTATGCTATTCACAACATAATGGCTGTAGGCATGGCACACTTTTAAGTTTAATCTGCATTATTAACACTTTATTATTTTACTAAATCTAGAAAAGCACCCAGCCAAGCCCTGGTTTATAGCATGTGTTGATTTCCATGGTGTAAATACTTCTACAATGGGTGAATTCAAACTACCAATATGATGTTAATGAATGGGGAGCTAGGAAGAGATACCCAGCAGTACACTGTTATATATTATTTTCACCATTCTGATACAATGTATGTAATAACCTCAAGAACACAGATAGTAGTAGAACATAGGAAAATAATCTGAAAGTGATGAGTTTTGAGTATTTATTATATATTTTAATATAATTCATTTGATTGTAGTTTTATATAATTTCATTTTTAATAATGGCCGTATTTAACAACAAGCCTGCAAATATAATTCCTGAATGTTTAACAATTGGCTCCTGTGCACCAATAAAGGTCAGCTCCAACTAACTGCTAGTTGAAAGGAAAGGAGAATGATTCTAGTTGTAAATCTTGGGACTATGCTGGTTTTGATCAAATAATTTAATTATTCAGAGCCTCCATTTCCTCACCTTACCATTAAGGATCCTAACATTTGTTTCACATGTTATTAGGATTATTTGAGATAATGAACATAAATCACACATATTAGGTCCTTAATATATGGAAATTACTTTCATATTTAAGGACTGGTGAGAAGAGTCTAATTGGAATTTTTGTTGTTACTGGTAAATTACTTTTTAATTATCCCATATGATATCTCTTGACTTCTGGTTTCAAGACTATATTCTTTCTTTTAAACTGCATTTCTAAACAAAGTTTCTAATACTGTAAGAGCCTTTTCAAAATGAACTGTAAATTCTCATGCTGCCTGACTTGTTAGGTATTTCCTTCCTTGAATTCCTAGCAGAAGAGGAGATGGGGGAAGTATGATGAAATTTCAGAAAGATACTAGAAGTGCCATCTTAGGTGATGATTGATGTGAAGTAATATATCTGTCAATTATTCACATAGGCCCGGGGCATGGGGAAAAGCAGGAGGTTCAACTATTGTAATTATTTAAACAAAAGGGAATCTGTTCCCTAAAATAATCATCTTTCCCCTTCTCAATTCTTTTCATTTTTCCCCACAGATGAGATAGCCTTGACATCATCCAGAAGTGGTAATATATACTGAGCACTGAATGTCAGATGAATGGCCTTGAATACTGCTTTTGTGTTTCTTAATTTATTTACTCTATTTATCAGTTCTATTTTGCAAAGGAAATAATTTATTACCTTCTGAACTCATTTTAATAACTATGTGACTGTGTGTTTGTATGACATCATGACTAATAGTGTAAGACTGCTTCATTCCCCTTAGTATTTGTGATACCAAAATAAATCTAGGTAGTAGTCTAGATTACTTGGCAAATACAAGAGAAATATTTGTTTTTCAAGCCCAAGTTATTAGTTTAATGTAACAGAGTGATTTTATTTTACCCTTTACAATTATTTGTATTGAAATAAATTCACACAGAAACAAAAATATTTAAAGTACTCAATACTCTGCTACATGTCATTTCTATTTTTAACACACAATTTAACATGGTTAAGGGAAATAAAAGACAAACACAGATGCTGTGTTATTCAAAATAAAACCTTAAATCTATGAAAATAATTATGAGTTTCCAGAAAAGATCATTCAATATAGTGATATTTTAGTGATATTTAGCTAGTTTTAAAGACGGCATCTATGTAAAAAAATAATTTGTGAATGAAAATGTTGGTAAAAAGTAACTGTGCTAAGAATATGATGTTCAACTGAAGAACATTTATGGTTAAGTCACTAGGGCTATCAGTCAAATATTTTTTACTCTTCACTTCCAATCCCACTGAAGAATTGTACTTTGTGGACCCCTTATGGTTTGGTGGAGTCATGTGATTAATTTGGGCCAATGAGTTGTCAATAGAAATAACATTCCATTTTCTGGGACAGGACATTTAATTACCATTGTGAGACTACCCAAATTTCTCTTTCTGTCTCTCACTACAATGATCAAAGTTCAAGATGGTGGCAGCTTCATCCTCCTGGGGTTCCTGAGTGTTATGTAATAAAACATTTATCTGGCCTGTGTTCCTCATTTCTGGGAGGTAGCCTTTAAACTTTGAGATTTCTTGAGTAATTGAAATGTCTTTGTCATTCATGGCAGGCCCCGTGGGCCACACTTAGTAATTTATGCTAATTAGGTGACTCTTGGTGGGCCCCTACATAGTTGATACTAAGATAGTGAGATAGTGACTCAGAGTGGGGGTTGGCCATGTCAAGAAGACAAACTATATGATCACAGCATTAGACTTTTCAGCCAGGTGGCATCAGCCCAACCTCCAGGAAGGGGAGGAGAGGTAAAAGATTGAATTCAACCTCTTAGCCAATGATTCAATCATTTGTGACTATGTAATGGAACCCCAATAAAAACTACCAACAACAAAGCTCAAGTGAGCCTCCCTGGTTAAGAACACTGTATACTGAGAGAATTATCCATCCTAAATACATAGGGAGAAGACACCTTTGTGTTACAGACACTCCCAGACATCACCCTATACATCTATTCTTTTGGCTCTTTCTGATTTGTATTAATTTTGCTATAATAAAACTAATTTTAAGTATAGTGTTTTCCTGAGTTCTGTGCATTGTTCTAGCAAGTTATTGAACCAAAAGGTGTTGTGAAAATCCCAAATTTTTGGCTAGTTGGTCAGAAGTGTTGATGACCCTGGAAACTTCCAAGCTTGTGGTTGATGTATAAAGTGAGGGCAGTCTTGTGAAGGACTGTACCCTTAACCTGTAAAATTTGGCCTAACTCTGGGATAGTTAACATCAAAAGTAATTGCGCTGAGTGACTAGGCAGAGCAGAGCTTCTTTACTGACCCACAATAGAGCTCAAGTATGAAAACAAATAAAACTTTTCTGCTTTACACAGCGGAGGTATTGGGGTTCAGTATTACTTCTTATCCTGACTTACATTTATGATGCAGAAACATCTGAGTGAAAACATATAGATAGGACAATACAGTTATGTTTATTTCAATCACAAACTAGTGGTTGGAATGACCTTAGCACCTGTCTAATCCCTTACCTACTATTTGAAACTCCTATGCAATGCTTTTCCCAAGTGGCTATCGAGCCTCTTCTTAAAAACTCAAATGCTTTGAAGTTCACCTCTTGAGGCACCTCATTCTATTAATGGATAGTCTTTAATATGAGAAAATTTTATTTTTATTTCAAATCTTCTGCTCTGCAACTTCTTTCACAGGTTCTGGTTCTGTCCTTGTGCACCACATAAAGCAAGTTTAATCTCTAATCAGTTCACAAATGTAAAAAAAAACAATATATATACTTGCACTATGCCTTTTCTTCATGCAAAGCTCTCAAGTTTATTCTAATGACCCTCACATGACTAGTTTAAGGTCTCATTACCATCTGGTTAGCCTCTTTTGAGTACAGTCTAGCTTGACTGTCCTCCTGCTGAAGTACAATGCCAGAAGTGAATGTAGTCAGACTGGAAAGAAGTGGATGGGTCGGTCCCATATGCTAATTTTTTTTGAAGTCATATCATAGAGTTCACATATTTTACACGTACAGTCATTAAAAAACCCAGACTTTTTCAACTATACTGCTTTTAAGTCATTTTTTATATTATTATGATTTTACCCATTCCTATGATTCATAACAAATGTAAAAGAAACAGCGGACCATGCGTGGTGGCTCACACTTGTAATACCAGCACTTTGGGAGGCTGAGGCGGGCAGATCACCAGGTCAAGAGATCGAGACCAGACTGGCCAACATGGTGAGACCCCATCTCTACTAAAAATATAAAAATTAGCTGGGCGTGGTGGTACGCGCCTATAGTCACAGCTACTCAGGAGGCTGAGGCAGGAGAACAGCTTGAACCCGGGAGGCAGAGGTTGCAGTAAGCTGAGATCACGCCACTGCACTCCAGCCTGGCAACCGAGTGAGACTCGGTCTCAAAAAACAAAACAAACAAACAAACAAAAAAAACCCAAAAAGACAAAGAAAGAAAACAGCGAAAGCTTGAGACCTGAGAAATGTAGTTGCAAATCCCTACTCTTGCACTTATTAACTGTGTGAGTTTGGAATTAACTTCACCTCCTTGAACTTTAGTTTGCTCATATGTAAAATAAGGTTAACGATTTTTACTTTACAAGGGTGTTTTGAGCTTGCATGCAGAATAACTAACACCATGCCAGGAAAAAAACGGTACATAATAAATGATAATTAAAAACCATGAAACTCATTAAAAGCACAAAATCAGAAGCATGGAAATAAAGAAGAACATATGAAAATTGTAAGGGTTAACTTATTTGTGAGACTTGAGTTTCAAAATTCATCCTAATATATCAGGAAACCAAGCCAAAGGGAAACAGACCTGTGAACAAAAACTAAAACTTGCATAGCCCTCATTATTACAAAGCAGGAAGTTCAGCAATTTCTAGGGAAAGCCAACATTATTTTTCCTGGCACCATATTCTATGATGATCTTGCAAGCGAGGATTTATTCAGTGGCCATAGAAAGGCATAGGGGCCATTCCCTTTATATCAAATGTCATAATAAGCAACACAGGGCAAGCTCTTCATAAATATTATACTCCAGGCACTATGTTAAATACTTTATGCATTATCAAATGTATTAGTCACAAAATCATCATGAGTTAGTATTAGTACCCGTAGTTTACATAAGAGAAACATGATGCTGAGAGAGGAAAGTATGGTGTGTAAGGTCAAACAGCAGAGCAGAATTCCAACCTCACTCCATCTTACTGAGCTCTCCTCTCTCTTCATTTCTTTGCTTTACTGTCCATCTCATGGTTACTTAATCTAGTTAGCTAAGTTCTATCTATGTCTTTTAAAATCATAGGGCAGAGTTTTATTTTTACTGACTTTTATTCTTCGTTGTCTAGCTCTATAGATTTTTCTAGTTCTATAGAATACACACAAACTGTTTTTGCTAGTTGTTCACACATTGACTGTTTTCAGCAGAATCAGAACCACCACTCTGCCACTTTTCCTCTGTTCTTTCTCTCTTGCTTCATCCATATCCTATACTTAAATGCCGACAATTTTCCAAATGCCCATCCTAGGTTCTCTGTGCTTCTATTGTTATATGCTATCCTGGGACATTAACCATGTGGCCATGCTTATTTTCCTTGATATTTTGGTATCCTTCACTTTCTATCAGGCTCCACTTTTTTTTCCCTTTCAACTGTCTATTGTATATTTAAAAGGCTTCCTAAACACTGCTTCCTCTGTTTATATTTTTTTCTTAAAAAGCTTCAAAGACTCCCGATTGTTAACATGGTAAAATTAAAATTCCTTAGCCTGGTGGTTGAGACTCAAACAATTTCACTTCAAATATATCACTTTAAGCATTGATTATTTCTTTGTGGTGCCGCTGCTCTAATCTTATCTTCTATTTATATCCTTCACATACTCAATGTCCCAGCCCAACTGATTTAGTTGCTATTCTCTAACTAAATTAGCCTCCTACACATCCCCCTCTCTGCTTTTGCTGATTGGAATAACTGAGGTTCTTCTCACATCCAACTCTATCCAAAATCTTACTGCTTTTCCAGCCCCAACTCAAATTCTAAACACTATTTTGTGTATCGGCTGACTGTGCAGCCACAGACATAGGTTAAAAGTCCTCTTACTGGGTCCCTGTCCCAAGGGGATCCCTAGTCCTTGGACCTGCCCAAATCACCCCCTGGTGAAGGTAATAGCTCCAAACCAGTGAAACACAAACTGAAATCTGAGGATAATTTTTGCACTTATGTAGTAAGAAATTTTGTAATGAAAATATAAAGTCTAGTTAGACAACATATTGGTTGGACCTTACTCTAAGATCATGGTTTTTGAAAGGATGCGAATAAACTGTGAGTTACTTGATACATAAAGACTCCTATAGCCTTTATAGTTATTTTCATGGATAGAGCAGCCTCTAAAATAATTTAAAAACTTGTTTGGGACTGCAGTAATATGTACTGATCTCTTTAACTATATAATCTCCCCATTTTATATTCTTTCTTAGGCCTGTGCATCTCCTGTATCAGAGTTACAGAATTATTATTAGATAACAAGTGTGTACATGTTGCTGTCTGAATTTTCTAGTCTATAAGCCCCATGAGGGTTGTAGGTTTTTCTGATGTGTTCACCTAGTATAGTGCCTGGTAAATCATGGAGACTTACATACTCATTGAATTACTGACACCACCCATAGTAGAAAATCACGTAGCTGTTGAATAAAGACCTGCCACCCACAAAGGTTTCATTCATACTTCTCAGTATTAGAAATAAAATTCGTGCTCCTGTTCCACTTCAAAATCTGTTTCTATCTTACTATGCAATTAAAGGCAACTCTCTTCTCTTACTGGGGACTCAGTTTCCCCATTTGGGCCAACTAAGAAGGCTTTCAGCAATTATAACTCCTACGATAAAAGTAAATATGACTTATGTTAACCTCACATTTTTTAGTCCTTCACTTTTCTTCAGATAGTGCAATTCAAGCCTTCATGAGTGATCCTGGCAATTTTTGAACAAATGTCATCATTGAAGTGCAGGCTAATTGTCCACAACGTGCTCCTCTAATAATGAAAACACTAACTACAACAGAGTGCAATGTCATTGCAATGTTAAATCATTCACTTGAAAAATGACTGCGTTTTGAGGCCTGCAGAAGATGATTCAATGAATCTGAATTTGCAGTAATATAGAAATAACTTTTCATTATTTCTAATTAGCTTATTTTTTTGTTTTCATTCATATAAAAATTAGGAGAGATAAATCTTCAATGACTCCCCATTGTTTATGGAAAAAAGCATGGGCTTCTTATCCTGGTATCAAGAAATGCCAAAATTTGTTTCATAGTTTTAATAATTACCTTGATGAATCACACTGGCACACAAGCTTTGGCCCCAGGGTGATAATCAGATATGGTTCCTAATTACTGAGAGCTAAGATCAGGAATTTTAAACTATTTAGAATTTTTGCAGTATGCCTGAGGTAAATAGTATTTATACTCTTTTTACAGATTAGAAAACAGACTCATAGATTAAGAACAATATAAACAGGGTCATAGGAAGTGCCTGAGCTAGAATTCAGACTTTGCTGTGTCTGACTTCAAAACCTATATTCCTTTCACTCAGGCAAAGGCATTTGACTCCAAAATTACATCATTTAAATACAAATCAGAGTCTGTACCTCATTAGCATGGGGGCATATTTCAGTCTCTCGAATCCAAAATATGTTGGCAGACACTCACATCTTAGTTCACATGTACAAATTGGCTCCATAGCAATCATATCTCCAGAAGCTGTACAAGAAAGAATCTTCTTGTAGATTTAAAAGCTCAGCTTGCTGTCATCATACTATCTTCTTCCTAGTTGACTGGTGTTAATTTTGCCTACAGTAAAGAAAGATGTAGTGGGGTCACATGTGAAAACCCTCATTACTACTCTAACAATTTACTGCCATCCCATATATATTGGTGAATCAACACAGGACACACTAGATAAATGTATATTATTTAGGAATTTAGCCATGCAACCACAGGCCCTGAAGAAATGGGATAAACCCATTTAAGAAGCGGGATAACTTGACTGAACTGGAGGACGTATCCAGTGGCCTTATGGGCCCCTATCCTTCAGGTACCATTCTTGTATTTTATATAAGGATATTGCTGCTCTAAGTTCATTTATGATGAAAGCCCAACTCTCTATCTCCGCAGTCCAGTTTATCAAAGTGAATTCAATGATAGCAGAGCTGACTTCTCTCTGCAACAGAATGAGAGGAAAGGCCTTGAATTACTCTTAAGTGAAAGTTTTAGACCTGGAATATGTATATTTTTTAAAAATCCATGTGCAAGTTTTATAACATTTTAAAAAATACTTTCAGTTTTTACGTGACTTGTGGCATATATGTATTCAGAACCTTTAAGGGAAAGGGTCCACTGCTTTCATCAGATACTCAATGGAATCTTTGGACACCTCCCTCCAAAATGAAAACCACTGTCTTAAAATTAATGTAGAGCCAACACTTCCTTGACTTCCTGACTTTTATTCTTCTCTTATCAACTCCAATGAATGATAGGCAGCGTGGTGGCCAAATAACTATATGGCTATCCATATGGGTGGAGGGAGGTATTAGTGGAGTCCTAGTAAGAAATATGCAGTTCAAAATAGCTTCTCTGGTTAAGAAATCACATAGAAATGTGTAAACAAGGAACCGATAAAGTGTTTTGAGTATACACCTTAGGCGCCTAGTGAGTTTTGTAGGACACCAGATGAAGAATTAATAAATCTTGATTTTGTCAGGATACTCTCACAAATAGTGGACTATCAGTAGGGAAAGAAATTTCCCCAAGAGGAATAAACCCTCTAAAGATTTAACTCTCTTTCCTGTAGCACTGTAATCTCATCCAAATGTTTGAAGACCCCTCCTCTATAGCATGCTGGGCATTTTTCTAAACATAGCAAAATAGACTTTACTATTTGCAGAACGTTAGACCCTAAAGAGAAGAGGAAAAATAAAGATGTTTTCATCGTGTAGTTTTCCTTTGTCTTAGCAGTAATATTTGTAAAGCATATTCATGTGGTAAATGGATACAGTGAGTGAATGAGGATGCATGACTTCCTGTAATTGTATAAATGTACCAAGAGAATAAAGTTAACTCCAGTCTAATCTTTAATACTAGTGTGTATGCTCAAACTCATATCACAAAGTTCTTAGCAGTCTTATGTCTTATTGTGCTATTACTAGTTTACGTTTCATTTTATACTATAATAAGCTTCATTCAAATCCCAGTCTGTCAAATGGATCTTCGCATTTATAATTCTACTTACCATCTCATCTCTCTAGCTCAGAAGTTGGTTTTGTGCAGGACACTATACCGCTGTATTCTCATAGGTGGCACCCAGAATGACCCAGAATGTGAAATGCTCAATTCAAATTCATTAGCTTGCTTTTATCTATCTATGTGCTTACACATATAATTTATAAAATACACTTAGTTTAATAACATCTATAGTAAATTCACTCATGACAATTTTACTGACCTCCCTGACCCCATATGAAAGAAAACAGGATTTCCCTAAAAAATCTTTCTTATAAATCAGACCACACCAAAAAGGTCAAAGCGAATAAACAGGTGGAAAACAGTTATCAAATATTTGTAATAATTTTTATTTCTGATTATGAAGTACTTGTATGATCACTGCACATAATTTTTAAAATGTAGATATTTATACACACAGACATGCACACACACACACACACACACCATACATGTGCATATGTCTACATGAGTAAAGTAATCCATATCACTATAATGGTTGTATTAGTCCATTTTCACATCATTATAAAGAACTTCCCTGAGACTGGGTACTTTATAAAGGAAAGAGGTTTAATTGACTCACAGTTCTGAATGGCTGGGGAGGCCCCAGGAAACTTACAATCATGGTGGAAGGCAAAGGGGAAACAAGGCAGCAGGAGAGAGAAGAGTGAGGGGTGAAGGGGGAAGAGTCCCTTTTAAAACGATCAGATTTCATGAGAGTTACTCACTATCACAAGAACATCATGGGGAAAACTGCCCCCATGATCCAATCGCCTCCCATCGTGTCCCTCCCTTGGCACGTGGGGATTATGTTATATAAAGTCACTGGAAACAGTCAGTTAGCAAATACCAAGTCATTGCTCCTAGGGAAATTACAGAATTAGTATCCTGCAAGCATGTGGCCACAGTATTTCCATCAATTGATCAATACATAGCATCGTTTTACGTGTGTTTATGTTTAAAGATACCTTATTTAGTGCATATTTCTTCCAAATAGCAAATTATATGCAGGAATTCTTTATAATGAAACAATAGTTGAGAAGAGTTTCAGCTATTCTTGACCCAGGTTAATATAACAATAAATTGCTGTGTACTATACATTTTTTAAGAATCAGACATCATCTCATAAATCCACAAATTTAGTCACTTTTTCAGTTTCATCACACATGGAAAATATTACTTAAACTGTTTTGGACATCTCCTATGGCAACACTCTCACTGACACACCCAGGGTCAATGGAAATGCAAAAGAAATGGAACTAAATAGACCACACACACACACACACGACACACTATTTTTGGTGTAACAGCTGAAACAAGCCAGTAGAGCATTGCATTGTTGGACCTCAACTGGAAACATATATATCAGGAAAATCAAAATTTTTCCCACTCTGCATTTGTCTGAAAATGAATGCTGAAGTATTGAAGTCATTAAAAATAAATTTTAGCTAGTAGGTAAACTGTCAAACTCAGAGACTTCAAGTAATGAGAAACAGTTGTCCCTTTTAAAAAGAACAAGTGAATGATAATAAAAAATGCAAGATGGTACTGTGGAGACAGGGAAGCATTTGGATGGCCTAGGGATAGAATATATAGATACTTTGAAGACATTTATAAGTATCCATGTCTTTAAAATTAATTTTTATTTAAGTAGCTTTTGAGGTACAAGTGGTTTTTTGTTTCATGGATGAATTCTATAGTGGTAAATTAGGAAAATTTTGTGCACCAATCACCCTAGTAGTGTACATTATACCTAATGTGTACTTTTTAAAAAATCCCTAGCCACTCTCCCACTCTCCCACTTCTGAGTCTCTAAAGTCCATTATATCACTCTATATGCCTTTGTCTACTCACAGCTTAGCTCCTGCTTAAAAGTGAGAACATGTGTTTATTTTTTTTCCATCCCTGTGTTACTTCACTGAGAAGAGTGGCATACAGCTCCATCCAAGTTGCTGCGAACACATTATTTTGTTCCTTTTTATGGCTAAATAGCATTCCATGGTATACCATGGAATAGTATTTTCTTTGTCTACTCATTAGTCGGTGGGCATTTAGGTTGGTTCCACATCTTTGTAATTGAGAATTTTGCTGCTATAAACATAAATGCACAGGTGTCTTTTTCACATAATGACTTATTTTCCTTTGGGTAGGTACCAGGTAGTGAGATTGCTCAATCAAATGGTGTGGTGATTAATACCAAGTGTCAACTTGATTGGATTGAAGGATACAGGGTATTGATCCTGGGTGTGTCAATGAGAGTGTTGCCATAGGAGATTAACATTTGAGTCAGTGGGCTGGGAAAGGCAAACCCACCCTTAATCTGGGTGGGCACCATCTAATCAGCTACCAACATGGTTAGAATATAAAGCAGGCAGAAAAATGTGAAGAGAGAGACTGGCCTAGCCTCCCAGCTTACATCTTTCTCCCATGCTGGGTGCTTCCTGCCCTCGAACATCCAACTCCAAGTTCTTCAGTTTTGGAACTTGGACTGGCTCTCCTTTTTTTAGCCTGCAGAGGGCTTATTGTGAGACATTGTGATCCTTGAGTTAATACTTAATAAACTCCATTAGTTCTGTCCTTCCAGAGAGCCCTGAGTAATACAAATGGTAAATCTACTTTTCGCTGTTTAACGGATCTACATACTGTTTTGCATAGAAGTTGTACAAATTTGCATTCAAACAAGCAGTGTATAAGCATTCCATTTTTCCCACATCCGAGCCAACATCTAATGTTTTATGAATTTTTAATAGTGCCCATTCTTGTAGGAGTAAGGTGGTATCTCCTTGTGGTTTCAATTTGCATTTTCCCAATGATTCGTGATGTTGAGCATTTTTTCATATGTTTGTTGGCCATTTGTATATCTTCTTTAGGGAAATGTCTATTCATGTCCCTTGCCCACTATTGGATAGGGTTATTTGTTTTTGTCTTGATGATTTGTTTGAGTTTCTTGTAGATTCTGGATTCTAGTCTTCTTTCAGATGTACAGTTTGTAAATATTTTCTCTCATTCTTTGGGAGTCTGTTGACTCTGCTGATTATTTCTTTTGCTGTGCAGAAACTTTTTAGTTTAATTAAGTCCCATTTATTTATTTGTGTTTTTGTTGCAGTTGCTTTTGGGGCCTTAGTCATGAATTATTTGCCTAGGCCAATGTTCAGAAAAGTTTATCCAAGGCTTTCTTCTAGAATGTTTATGACTTTTGATCTTAGATTTAAGTATGATTAATCCAGTTGATTTTTGTATAACGTGAGAGATGAGGATCCACTTTCATTCTCCTACATGTGGCTTGCCAATTATCACAGCACCATTTGTTGAATAGGGTGTCCTTTCCCCACTTTATGTTTTTGTGTGCTTTGTCAAAGATCAGTTAGCTGTAAGTATTTGGCTTCATTTCAGGGTTCTCTATTCTGTTCCATTGGTCTATGTGCCTTTTTTAAAAACAAATGCCATGCTATTTTGGTGACTATAGCCGTAGAGTATAGTTTGAAGTCAGGTAATGTGATGCCTCCAGATTTGTTCTTTTTGCTTAGTCTTGCCTTGGCAGACCAATAGCAAGTTAGCCAGCATGGTGCAGGAAGGGGTGATAGCTATCACACAGCCATTTTCTCCTTCCTGGGTGCAGTGTTATTCTACCAGGAGATGCTGTAATGGACTGTATTGGTTGGCCTCCAGCCAGAAAGTAGCACTTGCAAAGGAGCACCAGCTGTGGTAGTAGCAGTGGGATTTTTACTTGTCTTCTGTTGCCCAGGGATGATACTCTGGTTTCTCAGGCATCGGGTGGGGCCGTGTAGCTCCCAAGACATTCTGTCCTTTTCGTTAAGCCACCAGGGTGAGTGAAGGGGCAAAGCCAGGTAGGGGCTGGGTCAGGCAGGTTTGCACTCTTGGCTTCATGTGCAGGACAAGTAGCAGCCTCTGTCAGCGTCAAGGGATGGGAATGTGTCTCAGACCACTGGTGATAGTCCACTGGGGAGTGTTGCTGTCTCTGCTGCACAGAAGTGTTTGTGCAGGGAGTGAGGACTAGCAGGTGGTAAGCCCCACACCATTCCCAATGCCCTTGCTAAGGCAGATTCACTCCTACAGTGTTTCGCTAACAGCAGCGAGTTGAATTCCAGCCAGCCTGTAATCAGAACTCGCAACTCCCTGGAGACATAGGCTTTCCCCATGGAGACAGCAACCTTGGTCTTCAGACCACTCCCCTCCCCACCCACTGCAAAGCCAAGCACTAGGCTATTGCACCTGTGGTTCCTGCACTCACGACACCTGCATTCACAGCCCACTTTTCACTCTCCCTTACCCTGGCCCTGGCTGAAGGAGTTCGTCCCCACCCATGGTTATATCAGGAAACCCCCTCTGGGGGCGTCTTTCAACTTGTGACCACTGCCTGAAGATTTTGGCTGTCCTATGCTGGGTTACCTGTGAAGAGCAGTAAGGAATGGCTGCCCTAGGTTCGCACTGGAGTCTGGAAGTACACGCAAGGGTCTACCATCGCTGCTTCTACTTTTATATTCCACAACACTCCCCAAGTCAGTTCCTGTGCTGGGTGGGGTTAGGGCCTTCCCCCATGACCTGGACTTTCAGGGTCCCCAGTGGGAGTGTGTATCCTCAAGGCAAACTCTCCTCTCACACTCTGGGGACTCACAGCTCTTTACTCGACTCCTTCAAAGGGTCCATAGATTCCTATCAGTTTTCCTGTACACACTATTTTGTCCTTCCAAGTGGGAGAGATATGCTAGCAATGCCTCTAATCTACCATCTTGAGAGAAAAAGGGTTCTAGCTTTTGAGTTGAGAGGAGGATTCACAGATGTTCATTATATTATTGTTCAATATCATATCATATATCATATTGTATCATTTGTGTCATATTGTGTCATATTATAATACGTTATCCTATGTTATTAAAATAATATGGCAGAATGAAATATAACAAAGATCAACAGATTTGCCTACCTAAAATTTTAAAACTTTTTTATGTCAAAAGCTGGGAGAAAATACTAACCCTGCATTATATATGGAAAGGGCAATGTTTCTAGAATACAAAGAAAATCCAACAAATGGAAAAAATGAAAAAAAGTAGAGAACAATTTCAAATATGTGAATGATTAATTCATAAAAGAAGAGACAAACTGGTTAATAAATATAACTATTCTATACAAAAATCAAAGGATCATTGTCAATTTCGTTTTTGCTGAGTTAATAAATGTTTCTGGAATGAATGGAGAAGTAAATGAAAAGATGCTTAGAGTCACTAGCAGGCAGGACCATACAAATTAAATAATGAAATACAATTCTCCGTAGCCATACTGCATAGGTGTAAATATCAGTGACACCCATTGTGGTTTCAAGATATGGATAATGGATTTTCATGGGAATCTAAAATTATTGATGCTATTATAAAAAATCAGTAGAGAAAGTAAAGTTTATTCAGTAATTGATATTGAGAACATTGTCAATTTAGGATACATTAAATTTACATTGTCATAGCACATCAATGTAAATTCTTATATAGCATTCTGATATAAGAATTTAATAAATAGAAAAAATTTAATAAATATTTATTTATTAAATAAATAAATATTTAATAAATAGAAAAAATAAGTAAAGTTTATTCAGTAATTGATATTGAGAACATTGTCAATTTAGGATACATTAAATTTACATTGTCATAGCACATCAATGTAAATTCTTATATAGCATTCTGATATAAGAATTTAATAAATAGAAAAAAGATAACGAAATGGTTTTCAAATCTATGGAGTATTTTCACATATTAATGTGACAGGCAAAAATCGCTAAAAATTAAAAGGTATAGCTTTAACGAATTAAAAATAATTAAAAAGTAAAAGCAAACAATAAGAAAACTATTTGTACCATATATAAATATATAATAACATTCAGTCTCCATTAGGAATAAATTAACAGAAAGGAACAATAACTGGTTAACAAACCAATGGGAAAAATCACATCATTACTAATCAAAAAATACAAACAAAAGTAACAGCTGAATAGCAATTTTAACTTTCAAAGTTCTAATAATTACTACCAATAATGGCAGTAAAAGCTGGTGACAGAACATGGGTAGTAGAGTATAAATTTTTATAGACCTTTCAGAAAATAACTTGATACTACATTATTGTTAAAAATGTCCATATTTGCTGGAATAGCTGTGGAGAGTCAAGAAATCACTTGCAGCTCAGCTGGAGGAATGCAATTAGCTGACACTCACTAGATATAGTACCTTCATGATTTGTTGCAACATTTCCTCCAAAGCCATGCTCTTCCCTGGCAGCTGACTGAGCATGGTAGGGCTACCAAAGCTTAGGCATTTCTGCAGAACATGGGACACTTAATGTACAATAACCAGAGCTCCTTTCTTTTGGGCTAGTGAAGACTTTCTCCAAGCTTCATGACAGTTTGAGAATCTTTCATAATAATTACTTTTCTTTTCCTCTCTTTCACGAGTGTCTTATGTACATTGTGATCTGGATCTCTCCCTGCCTACTTCTGTGCCCTCTATGATTTCACAAGTATTTTTCTCAATAAATCTCTTGCATTTCTAACTCCCTCTTGGCATACGCTTTCCACAAGACCTGAAGTTGCAAATCCATTCGTTTTAATTCTATATATTTATACTAAGAAAGTATTCCCAAATATGGAACAAAGCTTTAAATGTAAATATCTTCATTACAGAAATATTATATTCAAGAATATGAGGAAAAAATCCAAGTTTTTAACAACTGGAAAATAGCTAAGATAAATTTCAGAATATTTTGTAGCTATTAAATTAATTCATATAGAATATTTAAAACTATAAGGAATGCATGTTATGTGAAAAATACAGTAAATAAAATTACACACACACTATTACCACAATTGCCTGAACAATTAAAAAATATAATTAAAGCAAAATTACATTGAAAACAGCTAGACACAATATAAGTTATGGCATTTCAGCAGCTCTTAATAGCAATTAACAAAATGTTAATACATTTTAGGTATTTATTGATAAATTCTATTTTAAATATAGTCAACAATAATATATTTCTATAGCCAACACTAAGAAGTCCAGTGTCTGAATTTAGGAGAGATGAATATGCTATTGTTCCTGTGAATAAATATCACATATAGATGTTAAAAATCTATCTCTGAACCACTTTTGCCACTTCTATTCAACATAGTACTAGAAGTCCCAGCCACAGCAATTAAACAAAAATGGCACCAAAATAGAAAAGAAAGAAGTTAAATTGTCTCCGTTGCAGATATCATAATCTTATATGTAGAAAACCCTGAAGACTCTACCTAAAACTGTTAGAACTAGGAAATTAATTCACTAAAGTTTCAGGATACAAAATCACAATACAAAAGTCAGTTGTGTTTTTATACACTAACAATGAACTATGAAAACTGTTAAGAATATAATTCCATTTACAATAGCATGAAAACACTAGAATAATTAGGAATAAATTTGATCAATGGTGTGAAAGATCTGTACACTAAAAACTGTACAACATTAGTGAAAGAAATTGAAGATGATACAAATAAATGGAAAGATACCCCATGTTCATAGGTTGGAAGACTTAATATTATTAAAATATCCACACAACTCAAAGAGATCTACAGATTCAGTGCAATCCCTACCAAAATTCCAATGGTATTTTCCATAGAAATAGAAAAAAAAATCCCAGAATTCATATGCAACCACAAGGGACCCCAAATAGCTAAAGCAATCTTGAGAAAGGAAAACTAAAATGGAGGCATCACATGCCCTTATTTCAAACTATATTACAAAGCCATAATAATCAAAACAGTGTGGCACTGGTATAAAAACTAACACATAGATCAATGGAACAGAACATAAACCCCAGAAATAAACCCATACATATATAGTCAACCAACCTTTGATAGGAGTGCCAAGAATACACAATGGAGAAAGGATGGTTTTTTCAATAAACTGTATTAGAAAATGAGAACTACCCGTGGAGAAGAATTAAATCAGACCCTCATCCTAAACCATATAAAAAATTAACTCAAATTTGATTAAAGACTTAAATGTAAGATCTGAAACCTTAAAACTCCTAGAAGAAAACATAGGGATAAAGCTCCTTGAACACTGGTCTTGACAATAAATTTTTGGAAGATACCAAAAGCATAGGAAACCAAAGCAAAAATAAACAAGTAGGGCTACATTAAACTAAAATGATTCTGCACAGAAAAGGAAAAAAATCAACACAACGAAAAGGCAGCCCAAGAAATGAGGGAACATATTTGACTTCTCTACTTTATCTACCCCTGACCTTCTCCTCAAACAGCCACCACTCCTTTCTACGACATGTGCTTTTATCCAGGATAAATAAAAGAAATGGCTTTAAAAATATTATATCTGCATATTACACAGCAAAAATTATCCATAACCCTACACATTATTATCTCTCCCTTTTCTTCCTATAGCCTCCAAACTTTCATCTGATATTTATCCTAAGACATGTGTTCTGTATGTGTATTATTAAAATGGAATATTTTCTCTCTGTTCCTCTTTGGAAGTAGCTAGATTTAAATGATGAGACAAAACAAACACTTTAGAGCTATTTAAAATACTTAATGCATATCACCTAGCTCTACAAATTCCTGGTGAACTCATATCACAGAGAGATTAAACTCACCCAGTGCATGATCATTTTCCTTTGAGGAATTCCCCCTTTGATTTCAAGCTAATATTATCTCTTATGGTTTGCTATCTGAATGAAAAGAAAGTATTTCCACACCAAGGAGTTCACTGCACTTTCAATAATTGCACACTCAAACCCCTAAATCAAGAAGTTTTAAATTCTGACCTTTGTGGGCATGTAAATTGATTGGATTTATAAGTTGTCCTTGAATAGCTCACAATCTGAAAGCTATTTGTCTATGTGCCTAATTTTAAACCAGACTCATTGTATTAGTCTGTTCTCAGGCTGCTAATAGAGACATAACTGAGACTGGGTAATTTATAAAGGAAAGAGGTTTAATGGACTCACAGTTCCACATGGCTAGGGAGGCCTCACAATTATGGTGGAAGGCAAAAGAGAGGCAAAGGAATGTCTTACATAGTGGCAGGCAAGAGAGCTCCCCTTTATAAAACCATCAGAGCTCATAAGACTGTTTTTCACTATCATGAAAACAGTATGGGGAAAACAGCCCATATGATTGAATTATCTCCACTTGGCCCCACCCTTGACAGGTGGAGATTATTACAATTCAAGGTGAGATTCTCATGGGTGGGGACACAACCAAACCATATCACTCACTATAAGAACAAAGAAAATTTCCATTAAATCTGAAGACTTTCCAGTTATACTGCACTATTTTTTCCAGGTTTCCTGTTCCTGAAAAAGTGGCCATGTAGAACACTTTAAGAGAATGTATGAATGCTTTTTGGCTAGCAGTTCCATTTTTCTCTCTCTGCATGATATAGGAAAGGGGGGCAAATATGCTGGAGCTTGACAAATTTCTTGGAACCTGATAGTAAAAGCTCTGTATCAACATGTCAAAAGGCAGAATAAACTTTTATGTTATACCAAATCCCCACTACTAAGAGATTAATTTGATTCTGAAAGTCAACAAAGCACAATATCTGACTTCTTTTCTTGTTTGTATAGAATGTTCATTTTTACATTAGGCAATTCAACAGGGTCACTCTTCAATATTTTCAATAACTTTAATACAGAGCTCTGAATTTTAACAATTTCTACCTTAGGAGGATCAATTTATTTGTACAAATATTGGTCCACTAACAATATAAATGGAAAAATATGCAAATCATACTGTAGTTAGTCTAATAAGTAATTTGATTCTCAAAAACTATAAAGTTATTAAAATTTTCTTTGTGATAAGAATCTGTTTCTCTATTTCCATTGGCTGAAACACAATAAAACACTGAATTAAATCAATGATTCTCCATGATTTTCCATTTACCATAATTTTTTCAGTGATGACAGCCTAGTAAAAGATCTCTCTAGGCTTGCACTCCCCACCACCTCCCTACTATCCATCCATAATAAGGCTATTTTGAATAAGCCAAGTTTGTTTTATTATATGACTTTTATTTGTGACAGGCTCTGTCATCCAGGCTGGAGTACAGTCGTACAATCATGGCTCACCACAGCCTCCACCTCCCGGGCTCAAGTGATTTTCCTATCTTAGCCTCCCAAGTAGCTGGGACTACAGGCACATGCCACCATGCCAGGCTTTTAAAAAATCATTTTATTTTTGTAGAGATGGTGTCTGACTGTGTTGACCAGGTTGGTTTTTAATTCCCGGGCTCAAGGGATCCTTCCCACCTCAACCTCCCCAAGTGTTGAGATTGCAGACATGAGCCACTGCACCAAGCATGACTGTTTTTAATTGATGAGCTGAGAACACACACATTTTCTGTTTTGTATTACTTTGAGGAATACTTCACTAGAGGCATAAGTGAATGACGATATGGGTAAGAAGGAACAATAGCAGCATTATCAGGCGTAATAGCTGGTTGAATGTATGTCGTTTTTGCTGGCTTAAGGTAATCTATGTGGTAAAATAAAATAAAGAATCACTTCAACTTTACATTTAAAACATTTTCTACTTTATTTTTACCTACAAAACATGCCAAAACATGCTTGGATTAGTGTCTTTCTATACTCTTACAGACCAGTCAATATTCTAGGCACTAACTAGGGAGTTAGTTATAAATAAAATATATAAGAATTGTACTTGTGAATCTTAAATTGCAATGGAAGATGTAGAAAGTGAAAGATAAAAATTAGTAAGTATATGTAGTATAATAGACAATAAATGATCAGAAAAAAGTGGAAAAATGGGATATGAATGAGTAGTTGCATTTTAGTTAGGTTGGCCACGAACAGCCTTTCTGAAAAACTGAAATTTGAGTAAAGACTTGAAAGAAGTGAGGTATGGAGTCTTGTATACATTTAAGGGAGGAACATTTCATGCAAAGGAAACAGTGCACAAAAATTGAGGCAAAATTACAGTAATTTCCAGGAATAACAAGTGGGCAGTATGTCTGTGGCAAGGTGAATGAGAGGTAGAGTAGCAGTTAAAGTCAGTAAGAAAATGAGGGAGCAGTAAGTTAAGTTGGGCCTTCATGGACAATGTATGGATTTGTATTATATTCTGAGTAAGAGCAGAAGCTATTACAAAATTTTGAGCAGGGTAATGATGCAGGTTGTTATATTGATAATAGACTGAAAGAGACTATTGAAAAAGTTTCTGAAACGTGTTAGGAGACTATTGTGATAATCTAGGTGAGAAGAGATGATTTTTTTGGAATCAAGCCGTAAGAATAGAGGTGGTGAAAAGTGGTAGGATTACCTGATGACTACACTTCACTTGGGATGTGATCAACCCTCTGTAAGGAACTGAGATTACCTAGTAAGTTTCGTTTGAAGAACTCTAGTAATGTTTACTAAATGTGACTCTAGTTGGAGAGTATAGCTATTTGTATACTATTTATTAAGGAATATTCCTTCATCATGTGGGAAAGCTGTCCTCTTCGATAACATGGCTTCAGAAGGGATGCACATAAAATAGTGCTCACTAGGGTAACATGAGTAAACCAGTTCCCTGCCCAGGATTTGACCAATGCTTTGTGATGAACCAATATATGGCACTAAAATATAACAATAGTAATAATAATAATAATAATAATAGTGCACCATAAATCTGGTTAATTGTAGAAGCAGAAACTTTCTATAAGTACTGAATACCTACTGGATGTTAAGTATCTTATGTCTTACGAATAGTTATATTTGATCGGTACATCAGTAAATACAATACTAGTATTGCATTTATAATGGGATTTTTAACTTTCATAATCGTTTTCACTGTCTATTGTTTTCCTTTTCAGTTGGCTTCACACAACAGTTTAGAATTCATGCCAATTAGTCATGGTCCATATGGATGCCTTTATGTGCCATGTTTGTGAGCAAGTAGGGATCATGCATGATATACCTCAGTGTCACTGCAAGTCATGTAATGCTAAATATTATCTGCCATGAAGGCAATGGTTTCTTCTTGGTCGGGAAATGTTTGGATGGATTCTTTATTCTTTTCTAATTCAAAGTGCTACAGAGTAGACTATTGACACAAAATAGACTTAGTATGAAAATATGGGCTAGAGGAAGCAATAATCTATATGTTTTGGGTGTTATTTTTCATTAGGATCAAAAACACAAGTGATTTTTGGCCTGAAGGTAAATCACAGATGGACAGGGCTCAGATGGCACATGTAGATACAGAAGTGAATAAGATTCCCTAGTGAGAACTGAGAGTACATCTTGGCAAAAGATAATTTGTCTCCTATATAGTGGGGTCATTACACACAACCTTTGCCCATTCCTCCATCTGGTTTCTATGTCAAATAGCATTAATTCAGATCTTAGTGGTCTGATTCTCAACCAATTCAAACACAGCAATTATCCCAAACATATACTAAAATGTGCATGTCCACAGTTCCATGTATACATAATTATTTGAGAGTGAATAGGTGGGATAATGCTGACTTCAGTGAAAAGAATAAATAAGTTATTGAAAAAGTCAAATCATCATAATAACAATATTCCAAGTACAAGGATAAAAATAAATCTCACTCTTTAGAAGCCTTTACTAATATCCCTGTTTTTTTATCTTGAACATTAAACTCTTGTTATTGAAAGAATCACCAGCCTTAGGGGAAAATGCCTGGATAAGAAAGTAAAATTAGACGTGATTGAGTTCTAAGAAAAATACTGGCTGATGAATTACTTCTTAAATAAAGAATAGTTTACTTTCCTCAAAAAAGAAAGAAAAAAGCAACTAGAGCTTAATAGTGGCATAGTTTCTGTACTCTAGATTGTCTGATATTTGATATATAATACAAGTAATAATATCAAGGTAATGTTACCATTATTCCTCCTGGATTATTTAAAAATGGAAAGTGATTAACACAAAGCAATGTATTTGGTTGAATTGTTTTCAGTCTCCGCTTATCTTTGTGTTTTATTGTTGGATCAGTTTCAAATTAGGCACAGATCCACTGAACTCTCCTTGGACATAGGCTTCTTTCAAAGAGAAAAGTACCTAATTTATAGTTAGCTTTATAAGCTGATCAACCTGAAGGGGGAAAATCAGCACAACAAGACTTCATATGTTCTAATTTGTCATTTTTAAATTCTGGACACAGTCTAATAATTGCAAACTATTATTAAGGTGATAATTAACTGACTATAAAGGATGCTTTTTCAGAAGCATCTCAGTGACCTGAGTAATTTATATTTACCCTCCTAAAACTAAGAGACTAAGTATATGCTAGAGAAAATTGGCCTAGAGAATGCATTATTTCACAATATGCTGTGATTATACATGGGCTGACAGTCATCAGCATTTGTTGAGTTATTTTATGTAAAGCCTAATGCTACGTACTATGGGGAGATAGATGAATTAGAAAATGTACTTCATCTTCTTCAAATGTTCGGTCTTGTGGAGCTTTATAATTTATATTCATGGAAAAAAATGACTTTGGGATTAGTATAAAAATAGATAATCGTGATAGGTAGTGTCCACAGTGAGAAGGGAAACGTTGATACATAGAGTAGGGAATAATTAGGGGTGACTCGGCTTTTATGAAAGGCTTTGGTAACTGTTTGAAACTAAATGCTAAGTGGGGGATAGTATAGACTCGTCAATACTTTTGAGCTAATAGAAAGGAACAGCAGAAAGCTATCCTGGCAATCATTCAAATGAAAATATGCTCACTGATGACATGGTCCACCTCATATTTAATAGGAACAGCTTGTGGAAGGTCAGAAGGAAAAAAGGATGATGGCAAATAACAGAGGGATGTAACCAGCTAGAGATCTTAATCAAAGAAACTCCACTTGGCTTTCTGTAAAAACCAAATGGTAAGAAGCTGCATAAAGGAAAGAAAGACAATTTTTTTGTATAATATTCCTTTAAAAAATAACAACTTTACCAAGTAAGTAATCTAACATTAGCCTAAAAGCATTGAATTTTGTCATACAACAGTATATTTTCAACAGCAGTTTTACTGAGAAATATGCTGATTTTGTGCTAACTGAATACAAATAATCACAAGCATAATGTTCTTCTGGAGTTGGTACTACATTAAATAAATGCATTTGGTCAGTCATTTTTCCTTGTTAGCATCATACTCCTGAATGTAGATAATTGATAATGAATGTAATTACAAACTATTCAAATAGACTAGCTCTACGGAACTATTTTTAAGCATTCATATTTCAACAATAGTGCAGAAGGGAACTATGATAGAAATATTTTGTATTCTGACTATATCTGCATATTTGTGTCAGTTGCTTGATTCAAACCGATTAGACTACAGTTATCTAAAAAACCATATGGTGAACAAATAAAACGTACAAGACCAGTTAAACATCAAAAGCATATCATTTGCATAGTTAGAAACAACACTGACCGAAAAAATAGTTATTATTCAAGGAATATCCAACCTAATAGAAGCAGTATCATTATATTTTAAATCTATGTGTATTGAAACAAATGATTATTGTTCAAACATTTGTCAATGTTGTACTAACTTGGGGCATAGTATATAGAAAATGAGTGATGTTGCTGGGCACAGTGGCTCACGCCTGTAATCCAGGCACTTTGGGAGGCCAAGGTGGGCAGATCATGAGGTCATGAGTTTGAGACCAGCCTGGCCAGCATGGTGAAACCCCGTCTCTACTAAAAGTAAAAAATTAGCCAGACATGGTGTTGCGCGTCTGTAATCCCAGCTACTCAGGAGGCTGAGGTAGGAGAATCCTTAGCCCTGGGAGGCGGAGCTTGCAGTGAGCTGAGATTGCGCCGCCGCACTCCAGCTGGGCAACAGAGTGAGACTCTGTCTCAAAAAAAAAAAAAAAAAAAGAAAGAAAAAAGAAAATGAATGATATGTGGAGCATGGTTCAAACAACTGAACAAGAAAATCAATAACAGAATGACTTTGTAAGATTTTTTTGGAATTTCTAACTTAGACATTTTTAGTAAGACTATTCTTACCAACACATAAGGACATAATTATCACTAACTCACTTAATTATTATCATAATATTTTACTTTAAAATTTTTGACCTAAAATAAATATATAAACACTTTACAACTTTCTTTACTTTAGGGGAACAGGATATTTTTTAACTACATAACTATTACATTTAGGTCATCTAGACCATACCCCCACCATTCAGGCACATAGATAACATGGTACACAGAATAATGGCCTCCCAAAGATGTCCATGTCCTAATCCCCATAACTTTTGAATATGTATGCTTATGTGGTAAAAGCGACATTGCAGATGTGTTTAATGTTAACAATCTTGAGATAAGGAGAGTGTCTTGGATTATCCAGATGGGCCACATGTAATCACAATAATCCTTATAAGGTGAAGGCAGGAGGCTCAGAGTCAGAATAGGAGATATGGTGATAGAAGCAGAGACATGTGTATATGTGAGAGAAAGAGAGAGGAGAAAGGGAGAGAGGAGAAAGAAGTAAAGAAACAGGAAAAAGGGAAAGAGTGAGAGAGAATAATTTGAAGATACTACTGGCTTTGAATACAGAGGAAGGGGCCATGGGCCAAGGAATGTAGGTACTCTTTAGCATTTGGAAAAGGCAAAGAAATGGATTGTCCCCTAGATCCTAAGAAAGAACACAGCCCTGCTGATCCGTTTGAGATTTCTGACCTCCTTAACTATAAGATAATAAATTTGTGTTATTTCAAGCCACTAAGTTTGCATCAATATGAACTAATACAGAGACCCTACCAGTGAAAGTGCTATGTTTTCACTTAAAACTTTTGTTGCGTCTTGAAGTTCTGCCCTTTTAATAGACATATCATCAGGGAGAGACTTGGTCATTTAAACAAAACTTTTACCTTGGGGCTTCCGATACATCTATATGTCTTCTTGTCCTACTGAGATCGTCACGCATCATACTTTTCAAATTATTCTTCTCAGACTGTAATGTATGCAAAAAGATACTGGAAACAAATATCATGCAAGCCATTCCAAATATTTAAAAATTTTGTTTGGCTTATGCCAGGTCATTTTATATGGACCTGGTTTAAGTCATGTTTGTCAAAATATATGTGTGTGATAAGATTTGTAAATTTGAATGTCATCTAGCTTTGAGCAGTATTATATTTGGAGTTATTTAAATTATGTTCCCCTGAATAACCAGTGATAAACATTCAATCAGTACTCAACATATTCCACAGCCTTAGTGGAATGCAATAAACATCGGTTGCAAATAATCAATAAAATTACCCTAGAAATACAAACTGAATAATTTAAAAATTAAGTCACAACCTCTTCACATTTAGTTCATTATCAAAATGTGGGTAAAATTTAAATATTACATAAAGTATTTAGCACACATCATTTTATCATTAACTATAGCACCGTATTCATTTACAATAATTTATTCCATCTTCCTAAATCCATATACATTTTAATCTTTCAATGTACTACTTGTATAAATGGAAGACTGCCTTTCTTGCTGGATTCAGGTTTGGGAATTGAGTTCTTTTCTTGTAATAATGATTAGGGTGTAAGTTAGTCAAATATTATTATGGGAACCTCTGTGCCTCAAAAAGAATTGAGTCAGTGTGTTTCCTCATTACTAAGAGTGGTGAAGCAGAGGCTGGATACCAATGAGCCAGCCATTTGAGAGACTTCTGAATTGGAAGGAAGATTGAATTAAAGATGGCATCTATGATCCCTTCCACCTTGAAGAGTCTATGATTCTACTCTAGAACTTAAGGCTGGCCATTCAAATGGACCATAGCATAGTATCTTCGCTGATTCAGCTCTTTTCACTAGTCACCGTGGCTGAACTATTTTGTCACCATCTTATCAGTATGTTCTTGTAGACAGCCTTGCAGGAAAAGTATTCTCATCATTCACGTATTACTCTGTTCTCACACAGCTAATAGAGACATACCTGAGACTGGGTAATTTATTAAGGAAAGAGGTTTAATGGACTCACAGTTCCACATGGCTGGGGAGGCTTCTCAATCATGCTGGAAGGCAAATAAGGAGCAAAGTCATGTCTTATGTGGAGGCAGGCAAGAGAGCCTCTGCAGGGGATCTCCCATCCATAAAACCAAGAGATCTTGTGAGACTTATTCACTACTATGAGAACAGTATGGGGTAAACTGCTCCCATGATTCAATTATCTCCACCTGGCCCCACCCTTGACACATGGGGATTATTACAATTCAGGGTGATATTTGGATGGAGACACAGCCAAACCATATCATTCCACCCCTGCCCCTCCCAAATCTCATGTCCTCACATATCAAAACCAATCATGTATTCCCAACAGTACCCCAAAGTCTTAACTTATTTCAGCATTAACTCATAAGTCCACAGTCCAGAGTCTTATCTGAGAAAAGGCAAGTCCCTTGTGACTATCAGCCTGTAAAATCAAAAGCAAGTTACTTACTTCCTAGATTCAATGAGATACAGGCATTAGGTAAATACGCCTGTTCCAAATGGGAAAAATTGGCCAGAACAAAGGGGCTACAGGTCCCCTGCAAGTCTGAGATCCAGCAGGGCAGTCAAATCTTAAAGCTTCAGAATGATCTCCTTTGATTCCATGTCTCACATCCAGGTCACGCTGATGCAAGTGGTGGGTTCACGTGATCTTCGGCAGCTTCACCCCTGTGGCTTTTCAAAGTACAGCCTCCATCTCAGCCACTTTCACAGGCTGGTGCTGACTGTCTGTGGCTTTTCAAGGTGCATGGCGCAAGCTGTCAGTGGATCTACCATTCTGGGCTGTGTGGAGGATGATGGCCATCTTCTCACAGCTCCACTAGGTAGTGCCCCAGTGGGGACTCTGTGTGGAGGCTTCAACCCCACATTTCCCTTCCACACTGCCCTAGCAGAGGTTCTCCATGAGGGCATTGTCCCTGCAGCAAACTTCTGCCTGGACATCCAGGTGTTTCCTTACATTCTTTGAAATCTAGGCAGAGGTTCCCACACCTCAATTCTTGACTTCTGTGCACCCACAGGCTCAACACAATGTGGAAGCTGCCAAGGCTTGGCGCTTGCACCCTCTGACGCAATAGCCTGAGCTGTACCTTGGCCCCTTTTAGCCATAGCTGGAGCAGCTTGAATGCAGGGCACCAAGGCCAGAGGCTGCAGACAGCAGGGTGGCCCTGGACCTGGCCCACAAAACCATTTATCTCTCCTAGGCCTCTGGGGCTGTGATGGGAGGGACTGCCATGAAGGTCTGAGACATGCCCTGGAGACATTTTTCCCATTTTCTTGGTGAGTAACATTTGGGTCCTCGTTACTTATGCAAATCTCTGTAGCCAGCTTGAATTTATCCCCAGAAAATGGGTTTTTCTTTTATATCGCATAATTTTTCAAACTTCTATGCTCTCCTTCCTCTTGAACACTTTGGCAGTTAGAAATTTCTTCTACCAGATACCCCAAATCTCCTCAAGTTCAAAGTTCTACATATCTCTAGGTCAGGGGCAAAAAGCCATCAGTCTCTTTGCTAAAGCACAAAAAGATTCACCTTTGCTCCAGTTTCCAACTAGTTTCTCATCTCCATGTGAGACCATGTCAGCCTGGACCTTATTATCCATATCAGCTTTTTGGTCTAATCCATATTCAACAAATCCCTAGGAAGTTCCAAATGTTCCCACATCTTCCTGTCTTCATAGCCCTCGAAGTCTCTAGGAAATTCCAAACTTTCACACATTGTCCTATCTTCTCCTGAGCCCTCCAAACTGTATCAACCTGTTTCAACCTGGGTAACTGCCTGTTACCCAGTTCCAAAGTCGCTTCCACATATTTGGGTATCTTTACAGCAGTACCCGACTCTACCAGTACTCGTTTACTGTATTAGACCATTCTCACACGGCTAATAAAATCATACTTGAGACTGGGTAATTTATTAAGGAAAGAGGTTTAATGGACTCACAGTTCCACATGGGTGGAGAGGCCTTACAGTCATGGAGGAAGGCAAATGAGGGGCAAAGTCACGTCTAACATGGCAGCAAACAAGAGAGCTTGTGCAAGGAAATTCCCATTTATACAACTGTCAGATCTCATATGACTTATTCACTACCATGAGAACAGTGTGGGGGAAACCACCCTCAAGACTGAATTATCGCCACCTGGCCCCACCATTGACATGTGGGGATTATTACAATTCAAGGTGAGATTTGGGTGGGGACACAGCCAAATGATATTAATTCATATAGTCAACTCTGAAGGAATTCCCTTCAATTAGCTCTTCAACTTTTATAAGATAGTTTTAGAATTATGAAATTAAATCAAGTGCCAACCACAGAATATTTTCCTGGGCAGAATGAAGAAAAAAAGTGATATCATTGTTTTACAGTGACAGCTTAAATTCAGCATTCCAGAAAGGGTTAGAATATGCAAATTGGGCTGTGATTCCCCTCTGGAGTCTCTCTTTGCCCGTGAGTACCTTCCTCAGAGAACATGTTATTTCATAGAAAATGCATCATTCCATAATTACTGAATAGGAGAAAGCTAATGGATATTTTCTTGGATCAAAATAATACAGTATGTTTTTTTGTTTTGCAACAGAAATTATTAGTATAAAATTACGCACAACAAAGTGGTATTCTGAATTCAAAGAAGAGATGAAATTACACAAACTATTCTTATTCGTGTTCAAGTCTAGAGAACAGTTTAGAAAAAGGCAATGACCAAAGGTTGTCTGTGTCTGAATCTAAAGCAGTTTCGATATGCCTTTGAACTTTTACAATCTTTATATAATTTATTTTTCTTCAGCACAGAGCTGTCAAACATCTTTGAATAATCAGTGTACCAAAGATCGAAGTATTTCTCAGCTAATTACATTGATACAGCAAGAACCTGTCTGTTAAAACACTGTAATTTCCCTCCCCCTCAAAGTTTTTCATGCTTTTGTTCGTGAAAGGTTAAGCTTCTCATTTAAAAGCAAGTCAAATTAAACTGAAAAAATAAACATAATTAAAACCTCTTTAGGGTTATTTGAGCACTGACCCAGTAGTAATTAAAGTCCCTTCTAACTCCAACCACCTATGTGTGTGGAGAAGCTGCCATTTAAATGTTTGGTTTATTCTAATATGTTAGTTATTTGTAGTATATGAGATGATATTATATCATCAATTATCAGGGCATACAATAAATCTGTTGTTTTATATAGTCAGTGTAGCATTATATAGCCTTTCATTACTCACACAAACTTACATGTGTAAGCCACATATTAATATTAAATTTACTTAGATTTTTTTTCCTTTTTTCTGAGACAGAGTCTTGCTCTGTCGCCCAGGCTGGAGTGCAGTGGTGCGATCTTGGCTCACTGCAAGCTCCGCTTTCTGGGTTCACACCATCCTACTGCCTCAGCCTCCTGAGTAGCTGGGACTACAGGTGCCCGCCACCACGCCCGGTTGATTTTTTGTATTTTTTAGTAGAGATGGGGTTTCACCGTGTTAGCCAGGATGTGCTTGATCTCCTGACCTTGTCATCCACCCGCCTCACCCTCCCAAAGTGCTGGGATTACAGGTGTGAGCCACCGTGCCCGGCCTCCTCTTTTTTTTTTTAAGATAAGGTCTCACTCTATTACCCAGGCTGGAGTGCAGTGGCACAGTCTCGGCTCACTGTGACCTCTGCCTCCGAAGTTCATGCAATTGTCCTGCCTCAGCCTCCTGAGTAGTTGGGGCTACAGGCACACACCACGAAGTCTGGCTAATTATTGTATTTTTAGTAGAGACAGGATTTCTCCATGTTGACCAGGCTGGTCTCAAACTCTTGGCCTCAAGTGATCTGCCCGCCTTGGCCTCCCAAAGTGTTGGGACTACAGGCGTGAGCCACTGTGCCTGGCCTTAAATTTACTTAGTTTTTTTAATGAGAGCCTTTTCTTTGCAAATTTAGCTCCAAAAGGCACTTTGAGATCAAAAAGGGGCAAGAGATCTATTAAATTCTTAATTTAATAGCCATATTCATAGCAGGTTGAGGAAGATCCGAGGACCCATATATTTTCTGTCACTATTGTGTAATAGGTAGATGTAGAAGCTAGTAGGGTTGGCGAAGTCTGATTGGAGAAAGTTATGGTTAGAGAAAAATATTGATTTTCTAATCTTCTATGCAGTAGAATTCCTTCTCTCTTTGTGATGGAGAGAGAAAGAGAGAGAGAGAGAGAGAGAGAGGAATATATTCTTTGTATATGTACTCTTATGTAATCAGGTACAGGATTGGAAACTGAGGATCAAGGAGGTTAAGTGATTTATGCAAAATTAAAAAACTAGTAAGTAGCAGAACTAGACTTGAACCTATGACTTCCCAATTCAAAATCTTATGTTCCATTCAAAACAACATGCCATCTAGGGACAGTTTGATATTTTAGTAATTGAGTTTCTAAGTTACATACAGTAAACTTCACTTTTTGGTTTCTGAGTTTTGATCAATGCATAGAGCCCCTAACTACAACCACAATTTCATCACCCACCCTCCCCAAATTCCCTCATGCTGCACCTTTGGAAGAAAATCTTTTCTACATCTTAATAATGTCAAAGGAAAAAAAAAGAAAGACAGGGAGGAAAGGAGGGAGGGAGATTCTTCTCTACTTCTCAGTTGTCAAGGGGGCCTTTTCCTTGGTCCTTGAGCCACAAAGAAGAGCTGTCTATAGGAGTTTTCTGTCTGTGGATTTCTGCAACTTGGATCAAAGCTAGGGGGTCAAGGAGAAAAGCAACACACAAACAAACAAACAAACAAACAAACAAACAAACAAGAAAAGCATCACAGTACTTGTCCTTCACATTTTAACTTCTCTCTTCAAACACCCTATTATTTAATTTTCAAAGTCCTCAGATAGTTGCTTTTTATATGTAATCCATATTTCTTATTAGCAATCAGAGGGAGAGAAAAGCTGTAGTTGGCTTTACTCCAACTTGACCAGCATGAAAAACCCAGTTTGAATTTAAGAAGGAGACATGAATCCCTTGGTGGAATAAACTCCAAAGGGAAAATAGGATCTATGACTATTGAGACTAGAATAGCCCAAGATGCTCTTTCGGCAATACTTAAGAAGCCAAACACAAATTAAGCCCTCAGCAATAACAGGAATATATACCTGAAGAGATTAATCTTTATACTGCAACTGAATTTTAACAAATATTACAACATCAAGTTTACTTTTGCAATCTCTGGCCAGTAACAAAAGGTATTCTGGATTTGTCATTTGTTCTGAGGTAGGAAGATTAATAAATAAAGACCAGGCATCTAGCATGTGTATGGAACATAGAATATCTTCGAGGTGCCTAAGAACCCTCATTTTATGTTATTGAACTAAAAAATGTGGGTCTACTCAATTATTTCTGCAGATTAATTTTATATCTGTGTCTCCATACAGAAACAGTTGTATTTAAAAGAAAACTGTGCTTTAGAGGATATGATTGCCCTCTAGTGGTTGTCACCCAAACTACAGACCAGAATTACCAAGGTATCCAGGAAGCCCTGAGGAAGAACTTGGCAAAATCACCTACATACAGTAAACATCAAGGACCCCCTTCATACTCATTCTAAGGACACATAATTATATTAAATATTTGATCTTCTTTTTTCTAAATTGTTCATAACAAATTTTATTTCACACAATATATCAAAATATTGACATTTTCAACATGTAGTTTATAAATACCATTAACAAGGGATTTTACATTATTTTTCCTACTAAAACTTAAAAATCCAGTATTTATGTCAGAACACATCTTAATTGTGAGTAGCCACATACTGAGTGATTAATAGTTACATGTGGCTAGCCGATACCATATTGGACAGAATGGCTTTAGTCAGCTATAGTTATTAATTATTCAAAGTTTTCCTTGCATATAGTCATTACACCAAAATCTTTTAGTAGACTGTGAAAACCTTCCAGTTGGTTTTCTGTTATTTTAGGTTGGCAATATATAATGATAAATTATAACAATTTTCACTTCTATTTAAATATATAGCAATTTATTGTATTTTTCTCATCCATTGCATGTGATAGAACCTACGGAAAATATTTTTATTTTATTTTTTTCACTGTGGTAAGAACACATAACATGAGATCTACCCTTTTACCAAATTTTTAAGTGTACAATACAGTATTGTTAAACTATAGGCACAGGGTTTTCTGAACAGATCTCTGAAACTTACTGAAACAGACACATTGAACAGTCAGGTGCTGGCAGCAACAATTTTACTCTCTGTTTCTATGAGTTTGACTATTTTAGATACCTCATTTAAGTGAAATCATGCAATACTTGTCCTTCTGAGACTGGCTTATTGCACATAGCGTAATGTCTTCAAGGTTCATCCATATTCAGTCAATATGGGAGTATTTTGTTCTCCATAGAAAGTAAATAATGTTCAATAGTGTAATAACACATTTTGTTGATCCATTCACTCATTGATGAACATTTAGGTTATTTCCGTATCTTCTTTATTAGGAATAATGCTTCAATGAGCATGGGAGTGTAGAAACCTCATTGACATGCTGATTTCAAATCTTTTGAGTAGATATCCACAAGTAGTATTATAGTTATATTTTAAACTTTTAGAAATGAACCTTCATATTGCTTTCTATAGTGGCTGTACCATTTTACAATCCCACCAACAGAGTACAAGTATTCCAATATCTCTATGTCCTCTCCAAAGCTTGTCTTTTGTTTTTTCATACTAGTCGTTCTAACAGTTGTGAAGTGATATTTCATTGTGGTTTTGACTTGCATTTCTCTGATGATTAGAGGCATTAAGCATTTTTTTTTTTGAGACAGGGTTTCTGCTCTTGTTGCCCAGGCTGGAGTGCAATGTCATGATCTTGGCTCACTGCAAGCTTTGCCTCCCAGGTTCAAGCGATTCTCCTGCCTCAGCCTCCCAAACAGCTGGGATCACAGGCATTCGCCACCGCACTCGGCTAATTTTGTATTTTTAGTAGAGATGGGTTTTCACCATGTTGGCCAGGTTGTTCTTGAACTCCCGACCTCAGATGATCCAACAGCCTCATCCTCCCAAAGTGCTGGAATTACAGGCATGAGCCACTGCACCCAGCCAAGCATCTTTTAATATACTTGTTGTCTATTTGTATGTCTTTTTCAGAAAATTGTCTATTCAAATACTTTACTCATTTTTAATTGTTTTTTCTTTTTTTTGCTATTGAGTTGTAGGAGTTCCTTATATATTTGGAATATTCACCACTTATCAACTATAATTTGCAAATATTTTCTTTCATTCTGTAGCATACATTGTTCACATCACTAATGATTGTTTCCTTTGCTGTGCAGAAACTTTTTAGTTTGATGTATTCCCACTTGTCTATATATATGTTTATTACCTCTGCTTTTGATGTCATGTAAGACCAATGGCACTAAGTTTTTCCCCTTTGTTTTCTTCTAGGAGTTTAATAATCTCTGGTTCTATGCTTAAGTTTTTAATCCCTTTTGAGTTTACTTTTGTGTATGATATAATATTACACTCCAGTAACTTTTTTGGCATATGGCTATCTAATTTTCCCAGCACAATTTGTTGAAGAACCAATCCTTTCTCCATTGTGTATCCTTGGCATCCTTGTCAAAGATCTGTTGACTATATAGGTGTGGATTTATTTCTAGGCTCTTTATTATATTCTATTGGTGTATATATATGTTTTTATGCCAGTAGCATAGTGTTTTAAAAAATACTAAGGCTTCCAATCCAGGAACCCGGGATATCTTTCATTTATTTATGTCTTCTTTAATTACTTTAATCAATGTTTTATAGTTTTCAGTGTATGAGTCTTTTACCTCCTTGGTTAAGTTTATTGCTAAGTATTTTGTTATTTTGGATGCTATTGTGTGTGAGATTATTTTCTAACTTTCTTTATTGAATAGTTTATTGTTAATGTATAGAAAAGCAACTGATTTCTGTAGGTTGATTTTGTATCCTGCAAAGTTACTGAATTCTTTAACAGTTTATTTGGCATCTTTAGAGCTTTTCTACGTATAGAAATGTCATGTCATCTACCAACAAAAATAATCTTACATCTTTCCAATTTGGATGTCTTTTATTTTTTTTTCTTCCTTAATTATTTTGGCCAGGACTCCCAATACTATATTAAATAAAAGTGGCAAGTGTGGACATCCTGCTTTAGTGCCTGACCTTAGAGGAAAAGCTTTCAGCTTTTCGCCACTGAAAATGATGTATCTATGAGCTTGTCATATATTCCTTCCATTATGTTGAGTTAAATTCTATTTAAACCTAGTTTCCTGAGGATTTTTATTATGAAATGCTGTTGAATTTTGTCAAATGCTTTTTCTGCATCTATTGATATGATCATATGATTTTCATCCTTCATTTTGTTAATATGGTATATCACATTTTTTGATTTGTGTGTTTTGAGAAGTCTTGCATCCCAGGGAGAAATTCCACTTGATCATGATATATGGTCCTTTTAATGTGCTTTTAATTTCAGTTTGCTAGTATTTTGTTGAATATTTGGCATCTATGTTCATCAGGGGTCTTGGGCTGTAATTTTTATTTTTGTAGTATCATTGTATTGCTTTGGTATCATGGTAATGCTGACCTCAAAAAAATGAGTTTGAAAACTATCTCCTTTCATTTTTTAGAAGAGTTTGAGAAGAATTAGTGTTAATTATGCTTCAAGTATTTGGTGGAATTTACCAGTGAAGCCATCTTGTCCTGGGTTTTATAGTAGAAAATAATAATAAAAATGTTATCAATACATCAGCTCATTACTCATTTTTGATGGCTCAGTTATAATATTTCTTCATGACTCGGTCTTGGTAGGTTGTCTGTTTCTAGGAAGTTATCCATTTCTCCTCAGTTATCCAATTTTTGGCATATAATGATTGATAGCAGTATCTTCTCATCATTTTTATTTCAGTGGTATCATTTGTAATGTCTTGTATCTAATTTTTTATTTTATTTATTTGTATCTTCCCTGTTTTAGTTAATCTAGCTTAAGGTTTGTCAATTTTCTTTTTTTCAACTTTCCTGGTCTTTTAAAAATATCAACTGTTATTTTAATTTTTTCTGTTGTTTTTCTATTCTCATTTCATTTATTTCTCCTTTAGTCATTATTTGTTTTTCCTCGACAACTTTAGGCTTAATTTGTTCTTCTTTTTCTAGTTTCTTGAGGTGTAAAGTTAAGATGTTCAACTGAAATTCTTCCTTTGTAATGCAGGCCTTCATTGCTGTAAAATCCCTTCTTAATACTGCTTTTGCTGCATCCCATATGACTTGATGTATTGTAAATCTATTTTAATTTATTTCAAGATATTTTCCAATTTCCCTTTTGATTTCCCCCTTGACTGGTTGGTTGTACAAGAGTATGTTTTAGTTTCCACATATTTTTGAATTTTCCAGTTTTGCTTCTGTAATTGATTTCTAGATTCATTCTATTGTGGTCAGAAAAGATACTTCGTATGGTTTCCATCTTCTTAAATTTGTTATGACTTGTTTTTGACCTATGTAAATTGAATAGATTGTTTTGTATATGTCTCTTAGCTCTATTTGGTCTGTAGTGTTCAAGTAACTGTTTTTATTGACTTTCTGTCTGGATGTTCTAGTCATTACTGAAAGTGGAATATTGGAGTCTCTTACCGTTATTGTATTTCTGTATATTCTTCCCTTTAGTCCTATCAATATTTGCTGTATTTATTTTTATGTCTTCTGATGTTGGCTGCATATATATTTATTATGTCTTCCTCTTAAATTTATACTCTTATCATTATATGCATTATTTTGTCTTTTATATGTATTCTTATGTATAATTATATGCATTCTTATACATAGCTAATATGCATTCTTTATTATGACAGTTTTTTTTTTTTTATTTTGAGATGGAGTCTTGCTCTGTCACTCAGGCTGGAGTGCAGTGGAGCGATCTTGGCTCACTGCAAGCTCCGCCTCCCAGGTTCAAGCGATTCTCCTGCCTCAGCCTCCCCAGTAGCTGGGATTACAGGCTCATGCCACCATGCCTGGCTAATTTTTTGTATTTTTAGTAGAGATTGGGTTTCACCGTGTTAGCCAGGATGGTCTCGATCTCCTGACCACCTGATCTGCCCAGCTCGGCCTCCCAAAGTGCTGAGATTACAGGTGTGAGCCGCTGCGCCCGACCCCTTTATTATGATAGTTTTTGACTCAAAGGGTAGTTTTTCAGATATAAATAGAGCCAGCCTTACTCTTTTTGATTACCATTTGCATGGGATAGCTTTCTCCATCCCTTCATATTCAGCCTATTTGTGTGCTTAAATCCAAAATGATTTTGTAATAGACAGTATATATTAAAAAATCAATTTAGCCCCTCTATGTCTTTGGTTAGAGAATGTAATCCACTTACATTTAAAGTAGTTATTGATCAGAAAAGAATGACTGTCACTTTGTTCATGGTTTTTTGTCTGTTCTGTAGTCCTCTTTTATTATATTACATTGTGATTCATTGATTTTTATAGTGATATGTTTTGATTCCTTTTTGGGATTTTTTTTTGCGTATATCTACTATAGATATTTTCTTTGTGTTCAACATGAATGAGGCTCACATAAAACATCTTACAGTTATAAAAGTCTATTTTAACTTGATAACAACTTAAAATCAATCACATACAAATAAAAACTCTATATACTTACTCACCCCAACCCTTTACATTATTGATTTTATAATTTGCATCATTTTATATTTTATATACATCGACATGTTCGTAGTTTTATTTATTTTTAATACATTTGTCTTCTAAATTTTATGAGTTAAAAGCGATTTACACTCTACAATTACTGTATTACATTATTATATATTTATCTATATACATATTCTGATGAGTTTTATACTGTCATATGCTTTTGTGCAGCTGTTTAGCATTCTTTCATTTCAACTTGAAGAACTCTCCTTAGCCTTTCTTGTAAGGAAAATTTTAGTACTAATGAGCAAACTCAGGTATGCTTTGTCTGGCAAAGTCTTTATGTTTCCATTTTTAAAGGACATTTTTGTCAGGCATAACATCCTTGGTTGGCAGGTTTTTCTTCCCCTTTCTGCACTTTGAATATATCACACCACTTGCCCTTGGCCTGCAAGCTTTCTGCTGAGAAACCATTAATACTTTTATGAGGTACTTTTACATGACAAGTTGCTTTTCTCTTATTGCTTTCAACATTATCTCTTTTTCTTTGAATTTTGACAACTTGATTATAATAGATCTTGGTGTAGAATTATTTGGATTCATCTTACTTGGAATTTATATGGCTTATAAATCTGAATGTTCATTTACCTCCTCAGATTTCTAAATATTTTGGTTATTATTTCTTTAAATAATCATTCTTCCTTTTCTTCTTTTACTGATGTTTCCATAATGCATCTACTGGTTAGCTTGATGGTGTCTTGTAAGTCCACTATGATTTCCTCACTTTTTCAAAGTCTTTTTTTTCTTTTTGCTTCTCAGACTGAATAATTTCAAATAACCTATTTTTAAGCCTACTGCTTTTTCTTCTGCTAGATCAAAATCTGTTGTTGATGCCATCTAGTGAAATTTATAGTTCAGGTTTTTATGATTCAGCTTCAGAATTTCTATTTTTTAATAATTTCTCTTTCTTAATATTCTAATTTTGTTCATATGTCATTTTTCTGATTTACTTTAGTTGTCTGTCTGTGTTTATTTGTATGTTATGGAGTTTTTTCAGTTGATTATTTTTAATTACTTGCCAGGTAATTTATTGTTCTCCATCATTTTGGGATTGGTTACATGAGATTTTTAAAAATTCACAGATTGGGTCATTTTTTCCTAATTATGTTTCTTGTAGCTTTGTGTTGGTATCTTCATATTTGATGAAAGAGTCACATCTCTCCATTCTTACGGACTGGCTTTGACAGAGAAAGGCCTTCACCAGTTAGCTTGGCTAGAGATTCTGGTAGCTTCTCAAACCTTTTCTACAGATGTCTTCTTTGGATTTTTGTCTGTAGATTTCTACTAAAAGGGATTTATTGGTTGATTTTCTTTCAGAAGCCTGAAATCTTTTGGGCTCTTTGCTGTCTTACTGCTATACCATAGGTTGAGATACCGGAAGCATACTCCATTTCTCCTTCTTTCTGGGAGAGTTGCCACAGATTCTGCACCTTGTCTCAATCTTGCAGAGCTGTACCAGCTTCAGCAAGCTGTCTGCCACTCTTCTTTGTTCTTAAGTGCCCCAAGACATATGAACTATGCCAGCTCTGCCAGTGCTCTGGATGAGGAAAGATAGAAAAAGACAGAAACTGGTTCTTCAGGCAGTTCACCCAAAAATCCGGAAACATTAGACATAATCTCATTCCACCTAAGAAGAAAGTTGTAAGCCAAGGTGCTCGCTCATGGTACTGAGCTGTGCAATATTGGGGGGATTACTAAGGTTGGTACATTGAAGTTGCTCTTCTTACCCATTTCAATATTGGCTGTTCTCAGTGTTGTGCTCATCTGAGGTACTACAACCTCTTAACTGGATTCTGGACCTCTCATAAAGGTAGTTTGGTTCATGTATCATAATTAAATTGGTGTTTTGTGGGTGGAAGAAAACTGGGACTTCCTATTCATCTTGCTGATGTCACTTTGGGTGTTTAATTTTCTAAGATCCATTCCTTTTGCATTAAAGTCAATAGTGATTTTCTTCAGTTTCTACTTACAACTAGCAAACACAAGCATGTATATTTGTGATGCAGAAACAAAGGTCCAAATAGTGGAGAATGTAGACTGAAGAGTGTTTCCAAAGGTTGGAGCTCTGTTCAGTGTCATTATTTCAAATAACGAGAAGTTATATTTCTTTATTTTCCATTGATGTTGACCTTAATTTATGATCCATGTTAAATTAATTCGACAAATTAATTTATAAAAATTTATTGAGAACCTATACTATTCCACACACTGTTTTAGGCACCGAGAATGCAGCAGTGAACAATATAGACAAAAAATCCCTGCTCTCATGGAGGTTGTATTCTATATGATGGGGTTGACCTGGGTAACTTTGTTATTGTTTCATTATTGCATATGTAAGTAAAGCAAGACTAAATAAAATTGTAGTAACAAACAACTCACAAATCTCAGTGACAATACTGTGCTATGTGTATTTCTTTATATATTTCCTTTTTTACTCTATTTCTATTCTGCTTTAAAATATGACTTTTCTCATCTCATCATGGCTATCCTGAGACCCAGGATCATAGGAGCTTCATCTCAACACATGCTTCCATGACTCCATAGTTGTGGAGAAAAAAATAATCTTAAAGATTCTGACTGAAAATGGGACACCATCACTACTCACTAGCATGTCATTGGCCAAAGCACATAACATAGCTTTTCCTGAGTTCAACAAGGCTGGATATAATCCTTTTGCAAGTGAGGAAGCAAATTTTTGTAAATGATAATGTATTATAGTAAATTCTTTACACACTTCTTAAATATGTATTATGTCTCTTTTAATGCCAGGACTGTGTTTAATGCTGGGATTAAAACAGTAAACAAGACCTTTTTGCCAGTTAATGAGCTAGGCTTAGGCGGTTAAAAGAGTGAACAAGACTTTTTACAAGTAAAATTACACAATCTAGCCATTGAGACAGAGTTTAAGGTAAGTAATTGTACAAATATCTAACCAAGAATAAGTAGTATACCAGCTTCCAAATTCCATTAATGGCAGAATAGATTATATTAGACAAACTATCTGTCAGATAAAGTAATAAAGTCTATATGAAATATTTAAAAGATAACTAGTTGAAGGCACTGAAGAGTGACCAAAAGTAAGTAGAAACTGAACAGGAATCAATGATTGAATGTCACTGTGTGACACTACTATTTATTTGGCTCTTTGCATGTTGACAGTTTATACAGCATTGTGTGACTAGAAATTTGACATAAACATGCAGACATATAAGGTTGAAAACTCAAAGTGGGAGTTCAGTGCTTCTGGAGTGACAGGAAGAGTGGAAGTTGCAGTACCAGGGAAGCCATAGAGGGGATGGCCATACAATTTGTGTATGAGCTCCACGCAAATCTGTATGTAAGACCTATATGAATCCTTAGAACTATACATGGGGATACTGCAAGAAGTACAATATAAAGTAATAGCAGGAAATCGAAGGAAGTTGATTGACAATTTCAGATGCTGCCCACCACAAGAGAGACAGAATTTGGAATCTGATTATAAACAAGTTAACTGCCTGATATATCCCCTACCAAAAAAAAAAAAAAAAAAACACTTTTCAAAAGGAGATGGCAGGACATAGAGTCTCTAAAAAATGTCATTTACATTACTCGGTACCTAATCAGATGTTAGTAGACATGTGAAGAAATGAGATTTTTATCTTTAGTCAAGAAAACAAATTGAAAACACTGTCAATGGGGTGTAATTTAGAGTTTACCTAGATGCCGGAATAACAGGTAAGCACTTTTAAACAACTATAAGTGTGTTCAAAAACATAAAATATATTCATAATAAGTTAACTTGTGGGAAATCTTAGCAGATGAATTAAAATAATAAAAACTTGGAAATCCTAGAAATGAAAATATACTATACTAGAAGTAATAAATTCACCAGATAATATTAACAGCTAAATGAAGAGGAAAGAACAAAATGTCAGTGAATTTATACATATACCAATAAAAACCATACAATCGGCCAGGTGCGGTGGCTCACACCTGTAATCCCAGCACTTTAGGAGGCCGAGGAGGGCGGATCACCAGAGGTTAGGAGTTCCAGACCAGCCTGGACAACATGGTGAAACCCCATCTCTACTGAAAATACAAAAATTATCCGGGTGTGACAGTGGGTGCTTGTAATTCCAGATAACTGGGAGGCTGAGGAAGGAGAATTGCTTGAACCTGGGGGGCAGAGGTTGCAGTGAGCCGAGATCGTGCCATTACACTCCAGCCTGGGCAACAAGAGCAAAACTCCGTCTCAAAAAAAAAAGAAAAGAAAAAATCATAAAATCCAGAGAAGAGAGAAAATATTAGAAAAAAGAAAGAAGAATCCTAAGTGACCTGTGAGGAAATATTGAATGATGTAACATACACTTATTGTAGTTGAGAAGTAGAAGAAAGAAAAATTGCAGCACAAAATATACATATATGAGGAAAAAAGTCAGAAAATTCAAAAATTGGTGAAAAACATAAATTTACAGATTTAAGAATTTCAGCTAATTCCAAGGTAGACAAATTCAAAGCATATCACATTGTGACACATCATAGTCAAACTGCTAAAATGCAATGATAATGAGAACATCTTGACAACCAGAGAAAAATAATCCATTTCGCACACAGGAACAATGATATGAATAACAGCTGCCTTCCCTCTCACCTCATCCCCCCCGAAAAAAGAGTCAAAAGTCTATGTGATAACATTTTTAAAGTGAACAAAGAAAGAATTTAAAAAATGATGACAAACAAGTCCAAGATGGCAGATTAGAGGCTTTTAGCATGCCTCTGTGACTTGGAAATCGCAAGATAGTGCATAAAGATGAACTCTGTGTGCTTTAATTCAAGAAGAAAAATAGGAATCCACTGGAATCATGAAGAACATCCCAGATCCTGGGGAGGAGAATGTCAGCAAACAGCCCCCCTTATGACATTTGGCTGATAAAAGTGAGTGAACCCCTAATATATGAGAGAAGCAGAGAACCTCCTTCTGTGACTCACCTTTCTACTGGGAATCCAAGCAACCCCGGTCAAGGGAGAGCATTTTGTTTCTTCCAAACCTTAAAGTTAAAGTGGGGAAAGGCTTGGAGATGTTGTGAGAGAAAGACACCAGAAAATGTTGCAGACGCTGTTCCAGACCAACAATCAAGAGCAGGATGCCGTTTAAATCCAGGCACATATGAAGTCAGCCATTCGTGGCAACTCGGCAGTGTGGCCACACAGGTATTTTAGTCTTCGAAAAGAGATTGGATCACCTGCTTTTGAGTGGGTAGGGGCCTCCACAGCCCAAACTGTGGAAAGCATCTCAGCAGTAGGTACTGGAATTGGTTCTTCCAACCCCCACCAAGTCTGGGGTGGGAAGAGAGCCACTACAGCTGCAGTTTTCCTTGGGTGGTGAGACTTGCAGCTGGAGCCAGCTTGGTGACCTGGAACTGATCTGCATATGCCATTGCTGCTTGCCCCACCCTACTCTCTTGAGATTGTGGTGCAGCAGGGCCCTCTCTGCTCCACCCCCAGGCAGAAATTCAGGCATTTGGAGCACTAGTTCACCTGGTTCAAGACCCTGAGCTGTCTTACCCTTCATTGGCATAGATCATGGTGCAACAGGGCACTCTCTGCTTCACACCCAGGCAGATCTCCAGGCATTCAGAGCAGCACCTCAACTGGATCAGCAGCCTGACCCACCCCATATTTCCTGTGCAAAGATCCTGGTGGAAGGAGGCCCTTTCCACTGCACGCCCAGGCAGGTCTCCAGGCTTCTGGAAGACCCACTCTCTTTAATTAGGAGTTTAGGCTACTCCTGATCCCATGCAGAGAGCATGGGGCTGAGGAGGTTTCCCAGCTCCACACCTAGACACACTTCTGGGTGCTTGGCAGCCACCCACTGGATTGTCCCATGGCACTGGTGCTCCTGCCTGCCTCTGGGAGACCTGTAGGCAGACCTGCCCGGTTCAGACCCACCCATCATGGCCTCTGCCCCCAGGTGCTGAGCAGGAGCTGAGACCACTGTACATTCCACAAATCATCCCATTGCCTGAGGCAACAGAGAGCTTCAGGCAGTAAATTAGGACCAAGTTTATATCCAGCTATATTGGCTGCAGCCAGCTCTCACTTATAAGCGCCATCTACTGGCTTACGGGTCAAACTGCACATCCCAATACAAAACCTGCTGAAAGAAGCGCATAGGGCTCTAGAAGCAAAGTCAAAAGACCCTACCCAGCACTCTCTACAGCTACACCCCATAGAGGGGGTGGAGAGGAAAAGGGAAATAAAAAATCTTAACGGTAAGTAGAGAAAAAGTTCATATTACTTACAAAGGGAAAGTCATCAGGTTAACAGCATACTTCTCATCAGAAATCTTGCAAGTCTGGAGAGATTGGTGGCCTACTGTTAGCATACCTAGAGAAAAGAGATTCCAATCAATAATTTTATATCCCACCAAAGAAGGCTTCATAAGTGAATGAGAAATGAAAATATTTTCCAGAGAAGCAAGTGCAAAGGGAATCATGTGGAAAGAAAGAAAAAAAAATTAAAAATCTTACCCATACAAGAATGACTAAAAAATTAGAAATGTCAGCAGCATCTCCAAATTATGGGGAACCAGCACAAGAATTCTGGCACTATGAAAAATCTGAAATGTAGTGACACCACCAAAAGATCACACTAGCTCTCCAGCAATGGTCCTTAGCCAAAATGGAAACTCAGAAATGACAGATAAAGAATTCAAAGTATATATTGCCAGGAAGCTCAATGAGATCCAAGACAAGGTTGAAAATTGACACAAAGAAAAGTCTAAAGCAATTCAGGAAATGAAGGAAGAGAAACATCATAGAAACAAATAAATTAGCTTCTGGAATTGAAAATTCACTTAAGGAATTTCAAAATACAATTGAAAGCTTTATCAATAGACTGGGCCAAGCCAAGTAAAGAAATTTAAGAGCTTGAAGACCAGTCTTTCAAATCAGCCCAGTCAGATAAAAATAAAGAAAAAAAATAAAAATAAACAATGTTTTCAAGAAATATGGGATTATGTAAAGCAACCAAACCTATGAATTAGTAGCATTCCTGAGACAGACAGAGAAAAAGTAAACAGCCTGGAAAACATATTTGAGGGAATAATTTAAGAAAACTTTTCTAATCTTGTTAGAGAGGTAGACATTTAGATATAAGAAATCCAGACAACACCTGCAGGATACTATACAAAATGAACATCACGAAGGCATATACTCACTAGAATGTTCAAGATCAACCCTAAAGAAGAAAATCTAAAATTCAGCTATAGAGAAAGGTAAGATTACATGAAAAGGGAAACTCAGCGGGCTAAATGCGGACTTCTCAACAGAAACCTTACAAGCCAAGAGTGACTGGGGATCTATTTTCAGCATTCTTAAAGAAAAGAAATGCCAATCACTAACGTTATACCTTGCCAAATGAAGTTTCATAAGCCAGGGAGATATAAAACATTTTCCAGATAAGCAAGTGTGAAGGGAACTCATTAACACTAGACTAGCTTGACAAGAGATCCTCAAGGGAGTTCTCAACATGGAAAACAAAGAATAATACCTGCTGCCACAAAAACACACTTAAGCACATAGCCTGCAGACTTTATAAAGCAACCACACAATGGAAACTGCAAAGCAAACAGCTGAAAACTTCATGATGGGATTAAAACCTCACATATCACTATTAACTTTGAATGTAAATGGTCTAAACACCCTCACTTCAAAGACACAGAGTGGCAAGATGGATAAAAGAACTAGACTCATCCATCTGCTGTCTTCAAGAGACCCAACTCAGACATAACTATAATCATAGGCTTACAATAAAGGGTGATAGAAAGATCTACCATGCAAACAGAAAAAATAAAAAAACATAGGTCACTATTCTTATTTCAAATAAAACATACTTTAAACCAACAACAGTAAAGAAGGACAAAGAATGGCATCACATAATGACAACGTGTTCAATTCAACAAGAAGACTTAGGCATCCTAAATATACATATGCACCCAACATTGGAGCACTCATATTCATAAAACAAGTACTTCTGCACCTATGAAAAGACTAAGACACAAAATAATAATTCAACACCAGACTGATAGTGTTAGAGAGATCATCAAGACAGAAAACCAACAAAACAAATTCTGGACTTAAACACAACGCTTGACCAATGGGACCTAATAGAAGTCTACAAAATACTCCACCTGTTAACCATAGAATATGCATTTTTGCCATCTGCAATATGGAACACATTCCAATATCAACCACATGCCCAGCCATAGAGGAAGTCTCAATAAATTTATATAAATCAAAAACATACCAACCATACTATCTGACCACACCAGAAGAAAAATAGAAATCAATATCAATATCTCTCCAAACCACACAATTACATGGAAGTTAAACAACTTGCTCCTAAACAACTTTTGGGTGTAAACAAAGTAATTAAGGCAGAAATGAAAAAATTCTTCAAAATAAGTGAAAACAGAGGAACTACATACCAGAATCTCTGTGGTGTGGCAAAAGTTGTGTTAGGCAAAAAGTATATAATGCTAAAGCCTATTTCAGAAAGAAAGATCTCAAATTAGCAATTTAACATTACATCTAGAGGAATTAGAATAACGAGAACAAACTAACCCCAACACTAGTACAATAAAATTAGTAACTAAAATCAGACCAGAACTAAAGGTAATTGAGACCCAGAAATCCATACAAATAATCAAGGAAACCAAAAATTGGTTATTTGAAAGGATAAAGAAAATTGCTAGACTGCTAGCTAGATTAACAACGAAAAAAGAGAGAAGATTCAAATAAACGAAATCAGAAATAAGAAAGGTGAAATTACAACCAATCCCACAGAAATACAGAAGATACTCAGAGAATACTATGAACAACCCTATGCACACGAATTTGAAAATCTGGAGGAAACGAATAAACTTTTGCAAACACAGTCTCCCAAGATTGAATCAGAAGAGATGAAACTCTGAATAGACCAACAGCAGGCTCTGAAATTAATCAGTAAGAAAAAATATACCAGCAACAAAAAAGAAGCCCAGGACCAGATGGATTCACAGCTGAAGTTTACTGGATGTAAAAATAACTGGTAACAATCCCATTGAAACTATTTCAAAAAAATTCAGGAAGAGAGGCTCCTCCCTAACTCACTGAAGTAAGCATTAGTCTAATATCAAAATCTGGCAGAGACACAACGGAAAAAGAAAACTTCAGGCTAATATCCCCGATGAACATATATGCAAAAATCCTCAACGATATACCAGTAAACAAATTCAAGTAGCACATCAAAAAGTTAATACACCATGATCGAGTTGGCTTATTTCTGATATGTAAAGTTGGTTCAACAAACAAAAATCAATAAATATGATTTGCCACACAAACAGAATTAAAAGCAAAAAACATGATCATCTCCATAGATGTAGAAGAAGCTTTTGATTTAATGCAGAATCCAAGGATGTTTTCACATATGCAAATCAATCAATGTCATACATCATAGCAACGGAATGAATGATGAAAACCATATGATCATCTCAATGGATCCTGACAAAGCATTTAATAAAATTTAACAACTCTTCTTGGTAAAAATCCACAGAAAAATGGGGCATAGAATAAATACACCTCAATATAATAAAAGCTATACAGACAGGCCCACAGCTAGTATCATACTAAACAGGAAAAAACTGACAGCCTTTCCTTTAAGATCTGGAACATGAAAAGGGTTCTTACTTTCACCGCTATGATTCAACATGCTGGAAATCCTAGCTAGAGCAATGGAACATGAGAAAGAAGTAAAGAGCATCCAAATTGGAAAGAAAGGGGTCAAATTATCTTTGTTTACAGGTGATATAATCATATATTTGGGAAATCCTAAAGACTACACAAAAGAATTCACAACTGATGAATAAATTCAGTAAAGTTGCAGGCTACAAAATCAATATAAAAAATAAGTAGCATTTCTATATGCCAACAGCAAACAATCTGAAAAACAAGTCAAGAAAGTAATCTCATTTCCAATAGGTATAAATAAAATAAAATACCTAGGAATAAACTTAACCAAAGAAGTGCAAGATCTCTATAATAAAAACTATAAAACACTAATGTTAAAAATGAGAAGGACATAAACAGTAAAAACATATTCCATGCTCATGAATTGGAAGAACCAATATTGTTAAAATGTCCATACTACTCAAAGCAATTTACAGATTTAATGGAATCCCTATCAAAATACCAATGACTTTCTTCACAAAAATAGCAAAAATAATCTTAGAATCTATATGGAACCACAAAATACCAAGAGTAGCCAACGCCTTCCTGAAGAAAAAGAACAAAACTGGAGGAGTCATGTTATCTGACTTCAAATTATAGTATAGCATAATAACCAATAACAGGTATAGTAACCAAAACAGCATAGTACTGGCATAAAAACAGACACTTAGGACAATGGATCAGAATAGAAAATAAATCCATATATCCACAGTGAACTCATTTTCAACAAAGGTGTCAAGAACATACATTGGGGAAAAAGACAGTCTCTTTAATAAATGGTGCTGGGAAAACTGGATATATCCATATGCAGAAGAATGAAACTAGACCCCATCTTTCGCCATATACAAAAATCTAAATGGATTAAAGAATAAAATCTAAGACCTTATAATATGAAACCACTAAAAGGAAACATTGTGGCAACTCTCCAAGACATTGATCTGGGCAAAGATTTCTTGAGTAAGACCCCAAAAGCACAGACAACCAAAGCAGAAACGATCAAATTGGATAACATCAAGCTATCAAGTTATAACATTAAGTTAAAAAGCTTCTGCAAGCAATGGAAATCAACAAACTGAGAAGACAATCCACAGAAGGGGAGAAAATATTTGCAAACTAGTCATCTGACAATAGATTAATAACCAGAGTATATAAGGAGCTCAAATGGCTCTATAGGAAAAAAAAAATCTAATAACCTGATTTAAAAATGGGCAAAAGATGTGAATAGACATTTCTCCGAAGAAGACATGCAAATGATAAACAGGTATATGAAAAGGTGTTCACCATCATTAATCATCACAGAAATTCAAATCAAAATTGCAATAGGATATCTCATCTCACCATAGTTAACATGGCTTTTATCCAAAAGACAGGCAACAATGAATACTGGCAAGGATGTGGAGAAAAGGGAGCCCTTTTACACTGTTAGTGGGAATGTGAATTAGTACAATCACTATAAAAAACAGTTTGGAGGTTTTTGGGAAAATAAAAAATAGAACTACCATATGATCCAGCAATCTCACTCCTAGCATTTGAACATCTAAAACCAAGACGATTGACAACACCAAATGTTGTATAGTTTATGGAGAAATTAGGACTCTACATTAAGGGTGGGAAAGTATAACAGTATGACCACTTTGAAAGTCAATCTAAGAAGGGAAAGGTATTCCTACCCTATGACCCAGCAATGCCAGTCTTATATGTTTATTTTAGAGAAATGAAAATATATGTCACCAGTAAGATTTGTATGTAAGTTGTTATAGCAGTTTTGTTCCTGATAGCTGAAACCTGGAAATAACCCAAATGTCTATCAACAGAACAATGGATAAAAAATTACTTATATCCACACAATAGAATTCTACTAAACAACAAAAATAATTAACAATGGATACATGCAATAATGTAGATGAAACTCAAAACATTATGGTAAAAGTGGGAAAACCCAGACATAAAATATTATAATTACATTTTTAAACATTCCAGAAAGACAAACTAATCTATAGTTAAAACTTGAGCAGTTATTGCAAGAGAGGGCAGCAGTTGATTGCAATAGGTCAGCAGCTGATTGCAAGAGAGAAAGAGGAAACTTTTGGGTGTTGGAAATAATCTATATCTAGATAGGCATGCTGGATACATGGGTATACATATATTTGTCACAGGTACATTTCAAATGTGTGTTTCTCTGTATGCAAATAGTGAATTCTACTTGGAAGTTTGGTAGGTTGAGTTTTCACAACAGAATGGGTCAGAAATTGTAAGCTACTTTTTAGGTATTCTAGACTACAGTAAGTGAATTATAGATAGGGGAAAGTATATGAAAACTGTGATGTATTTGTACTGGCTTTTTCAATATAAGCTCATAGTATGAACTTGGTCAGCTGAGATAGGCTCAATGTGATCAGCACACCTACCACTGAGATCTTGGCTTCTAAAATGAATCAAGACATTTTGGAGAAATGGTTAATTCCAAGGATGGACCAGGGGGAGTAGAAGATAAGCTTTTTTAGTGCCTAAAGGTAATTAAGTATCCAATAATGATGGGGGTTATATCATAGGAGCCACTTCTGAGATTGGTCAATTCTAGGATAATTTAGGCATCAAAATAAATAATGATTTTAAGAGATTGTAATCTGTGAATAAAATAAGATTTAATAGTCCCATACTCATATCAATAAATGATAACTAAGTGAGGGAGAAGGGAAAGCTTTTCCCCACAGTAGAATGTCAACAAATAAATGTATAAGAAATGATGGAGTCAATGAATGTTAAAATAGTTGGTGAAAGTTAGATGAGAATAGGATATTTATATCATCTCAACATAGCTCTTTACAAACCACTTATAAATTACAAAGGAATCAATAATCTTACAATGGAGAAAATTGGCATACACTGCCATCACCAAGTGACCAAAATTAGCCATTAAAGGGACAAATAGATATCATACCTTCTTTTCTTTCTGGCCATTAATAAGTGATGTTATTTTTCTTTTTTTTTTTTCAATAAATCAATTAATGCAGATAATTATTACTTTTATATGGGACTTCTCACCTCCCAATACAGGGGCTACCCAGAATGTGTTTGCTCGCCCACTCAGCAAGCTCCTCAGTCTTTGATAATCATGTTGGGTCTCTAGATGTTGTTGTATCATCTTCTAAACCCAAGACCTCTTATGCTAAGTTAGTGTTATTTTCTTTTTTTAATTATTATACTTTAAGTTCTGGGATATATGTGCAGAGCGTGCAGGTTTGTTACATAAGTATGCACGTGCCATGGTGGTTTAAGTTGCTGCACCCATCAACCCGTCATCTACATTAGGTATTTCTCCTAATGCTATCCCTCCCCTAGCCCCCCACCCACCGACAGGCCGCAGTGTGTGATGTTCCCCTCCCTGTGTCCATGTGTTCTCATACCTTCTTATATGATGTGTTGAGAAGGGCACTCCTTAACTTCTGGAGTATTTCTGCCACAAATGCAATAGTTTAATGCATTTAATTTAATGAAGAAATGTTGACAAACTAAAACAGGTGAATATTCTACAAAATAACTGATCTGTACTCTTCAAAGAAGTCAAAATTAAGGAATAAAAAAGAAGGCCGAGAAATTACTGCAGACCAAAGGAAAGTAAAGAGATATGACAACTGAATGCAATGCCTGATTGGCAATTCTTGATTGGCTCCTGTATAGGAAATTAAAAAGTTATAAATGACATTATTGAGACATTTTACAACTTTTTTTGTGAATTAGATAATAATATTGTATGAATACCACGATTTTGATAACTCTACTGTGGTTATGTAAGAGGTTTCCTAGGGAAAAGACAAATAATTAGAGGTAAATGAGCATGTATGCAACTTATTCTTACATAATAGGGGGTGAGAAGAAAGGAGGAAGGAGTGGGAGAAAGAGAGAGAGAGAGTGAAAACGATGGGATGAAAGGTAAACAACTGGAGAATTTGGGTAAAGCAGGATTTTCTTCTACTATTCCTGCAACTTTCCTGTAAATTCGAAATTATATAAGAATAAAATGTTACCCAAAATATATATATATGGAGCTATGAGAGCATATAAGAGGTTTACTAAGGCCTAACTTAGGTTGGGGAGTTAACACTTTTCCCGAGGAATTATTCATGATCTGGCTCCACTGGACCAGTTATAAGTGCTGAATGTTCACAGCCTTCATTTTATGCTTCTAAAATATCCCTAAAGTATTCTAACTTTTTTAATGTTGCCAACTCTTGAGGTCAATTCCTAATAAATATTTATGGTGAAAAGAATAGAAGTGATTTAATGAAAGTAAAATGATACTATTTCTATGGAAGTAAATTTTCACCCAAAACAATTCTATTTGGCCAGATAGTCATAGCTGTTTTAAAAAGAACAAGATAGACTTGATATTTCACTATCTCATTTGTTCTCCAACTCACCCTCTGTATCTGATAAGGGCTATTCTCATCACAGCATGGTTCATGGCTAAAACCCACTCATTGATTTAGAGATGAACAGACCCAAGTTTTTGTAAGTGGCAGAACCTAGACAGTTGTCCTGTGTAATGACTGGTTTCTCACCCTGCTGTTCACTAACTCTGTCCTTCACCTTTATTGATATAGTTCAAACACTGCTCCAGAAGCTGTGAGAGATGAAAGGAAATATAAAAAGATGATTGAGTCCCCCCAAGATGGGCAGTCTAATCAGAGGAACAGAAACACACGCACACACACACACACACACACACACACACACACACACCCCGTTTAAAGAACTGAAACACAAGACATCCTCAGTTAGGAAAAATTTGGATCCCTGTTATGAGGTACACCTGGTACGGGAGTTTTCCTTGCCCATTTATTTATGAGAAAACAATACTAAGCTGGCTGTGACCCTGACAACAGATACTTTTCTAAGGGAATGCAAGAACCACTCAGACACATGCCACAAAGTCATTGTATTCTGCTTGCCTAAAATATTTGCCATCCCAAGGAAGGACACGCTTTTGCACTCTGAGATAATCCAGAAAGGAAACCAGCTTTGGGTCGTGTGAGAAATATGGTCAGCACCTGACAAGAAACTAAGAATTATGTCCTTGCTTTCTCAAACAGTATTTTAATGTTGTAATAGTTTAAATAATTTATATTTCAATTTTTAAAGTTATATATTTCTGTTTTTACATAATATTTGTGCATATTTGTTGGGGAATGTAATTGTATTAGTTTGTTTTCATGCTGCTGATAAAGACATACCCAAGACGGAGTAATTTATAAAGAAAAAGCAGCTTAATCGACTCACAGTTCCACATGGCTGGGGATGCCTCACAATCATGGTGGAAGGCAAAAGGCACATTTTACGTGGTGGCAGACAAAAGAGAATGAGAACCAAGTGAAAGGGGTTTCTCCTTATAAAATCATCAGATCTCGTGAGACTTACTCACTACCACAAGAACAGTATGGGGAAAACGGACCCCATGATTCAATTGTCTCCCACCAGGTCCCTCCCACAACATGTGGGAATTGTGGAAGCTACAATTCAAGATGAGATTTGGGTGGGGACAAAGCCAAACCATGTTAGTAATATTATGTTACATGCATAGAATGTGTAATCAACTAGTCAGAATATTTAGGGTATCTTTCACCTTGAGTATTTATCATTTCCATGTTTTGTTATAAATGTCTGCAGGAGTCAGAATAAATATTTCTGAAACCAGTACATCTCCCAAATTGTAAACAAAAACATAATCCCTCAAGAATATTGTGAGTCAGGAATATATGCTCTAAGAAAAATTCTAATCAAACATTTTAAATATTGAGGTTCTAAAATACTTGATTACATAAAAAACTAGACAAATGAAAATTAAGAAATAATCCATTCAGGTTTATTGCATTTGGGTTTAAATTAAATCAAAGTAATTGTGCCAGAGGCTTTAATAAATTATCCTACCTATTCATCAGAGCAACTCTTGAGGATATAGTATTACCTCCATTATACAGATAAAGAAATAAATGCACAAAGTAGATAAACAAATTCCCAACATCTCATAGCATATAAAAATTATACACGTAGATATAGCCTCTTGCTCTTATGAAAATGTCTCTTTAGTTGATGTAATAAATGCTCGTCTTACATTTCTTGGCAGAGGAGATCTGCTTCACCTTTACCCCAAGATTTTTATTGTAGAATAGAATTAAAAACACATGGACAATGCCCATTTATTTTCTCCCACTTTAATTTATTTTGTAATTGTGCCATTTTATTTACTCAATAAACATCCCCTGACTTATTTTTCATCTCTTTATGTATGTTTTCTCAAAATTCCCCTGACTTAAAAAATTATTTTCCATTAAGCTTTTGAAATGATAAATTGCATTCTGGCTTATTTTAAAAAACTTGCAGATAAATGTTTTGCACCAGTCTCAGTAGTTATTAAGGAATCACAAGGAAAGAGAGAAATTATGGAAAAATTATGAGAGAGGAATGTCATCATTTTTATAAAGGACAAGAAGGAAGCATATTTTGCAGACTACTACCCAATGTATTGGACAATAATACCACATACATGTTTAATAGATTGTTATATGTCTTGAGAGTATTTGGAAAGACATAGAGTGAGCACTATAGTGTACAGTCATAACAAACCATGGCAGAAAAGTTTATTTTCTTTGTTAGGAGGATCACTGCATTGGCTGGCTAGGGGGTGGCTATAGATTTCTACAACACAATAGAGTTTAACTCTTATCATCAATGCCCTCAACCCTGTACTCCGTTCATTCCATGAACTGCTGCCAAATTAAATATCCTGTTTTAAATATGATTTGCATAATTTCTATATTAAAAACAAATCAGAAAAACTGCGATATTCAAACTATACCTTCAGAGAGAACTGTTTAAAACTCAACTTGTCAACAGCAATCTTGAAGGAGTTTATTAGCTACAGCAAAGTTTTGCTCTTGGTAGGATGGTACTGGGCAGCATTAATTCAACAAGTTGTTTAAAAAAATTCAAGATAATTTAGGGGTTTATTGACTCCTGAAACTATAATAGACTTCATCAGGAAAACTGCATCCAAGTGATCCATAATTGCTTTTCAATTGCCATTGCATTTCTAAATCAAGGTGTGGTTGTAAATTAGCATGTGGAAATGGGAATGATAACATTATTCTCTCTATATCCACATTGTTTCCATTGTAGTCTATGTTGCAATTCTGCTTGAGAAAGGATTTGAAACATTCATGAATGTCTTTAAGACTTGTAAGCGACTCATTATTTTCATACTGTGGAGAATAGAAATGTAAAAATTCTTAATCTGTAATTCCATTTTAGGACCTTGTCAAGGTTTCCCCAAGACATTGTAGAATTGCAGCCATTTGTATTACTGCAGCACTAAAGAATTCTACTGGCAGAGAACCCCATTGCAAACCCAGCATTGAATGCTGGGGAACAGGATCAGCATATCCTTATAACAGACTATATTATACCAGGTTTTCTACACATAATTGCTACTCTAAAAACTTTTAAAAATTGTTACTTTCACCTCTGGCTATAAAAGTAGTACTGAGAAAAATATTAAAACCAAGAAAATATCTATAGTACAATGACTCAACGATCAAAAGACCTGACATGATTGTATGTTTTTCCACAGTTATCGCTACTTAAATGTATTATATGTCTACATTTTGTCCACAAATAGGGTTCCTACTCTGTAACATTTTTTGCTTAATAATACACCATCACTATTTTCCCATATTAGATGTTCTTCTAAAATATTGTTTTAGCTGTGTAGTTGCTATGTGTTTAAGGTCATAGCTGAGATTTATGATCTAGCTGAAACTGAATAATGTTTTATTTTGATTGTTTAATTTATATGCTATGATTCAATCTTATGGAGAAGATTTGTGACTTCAGTTCTGTGAATCTAAAATATTCCTTTCTAGTTAGTGCATAACTTGTACATAATTTTTTACCTGTCATCAATTTTAGCACAAAGATACAAGAGATCTTGAAGCAAATAAATTATCTCAGGAAACATTTTAAAATTTACATAATTTTTCTATCCACATAATTTGACAGAGAGCATATACTCACCAAGTGTTCCTGACTGCTTTGTGAATCTTTCTTTAGAGAAACAGTATAATTCAGATATGTAAGATTTATTTTTAAAGTAATTATTATCATTTCATGGATAATGAGAAATACATTTCTCTGTCATTTTCTGTATTAGTCCATTCTCACACTGCTGTAAAGAACTGCGCGAGTCTGGGTAATTTATAAAGAAAAGAGCTTTAATTGACTCACAATTCTGCAGGGCTAGAGAAGCCTCAGGAAACTTACATTCATGGTGGAAGGGGAAGCAAACACATCCTTCTTCACATGGCTGCAGGAAGGAGAAGAATGAGTACAGAGTGAAGGGGGAAATCCCTCATAAAACCATCACATCTTGTGAGAATTAACTCACTATCGTGAGAATTAACTCACTATCGTGAGAACAGGATGGGGAAAACTGGCCCCATGATTCAATTCTCTCCACCTGGTCCCTCCCGTGACACATGGGGATTATGAAAACTACAATTCAAGATGAGACGTGGGTGGGGGCACAGCGAAACCATATAATTATCCATATCATTCACTTATATTCTGCAATATACATGGCATAATTAGAAAATCACGATTGTATGAATAACTGATTAGAAGTTTTTTCTGAAGTATTCAGTATAATTTGAAATGTGTTCATCTTACCCCCTTTGATATAATTTGTTAAAAAGCATAGAACGTTTTCAATTCTCAAAATTGAAATACAACATTTTGTCTGTAAAAATCTATAATTTAAAATAGTCTTTGAAATAAAAATTAAAATTCACCACAAGAAAAAAACCAATGTCCTTTGCAGCAACACAGATGCCGCTGGAGGCCATTATCCTAAGTGAACTAATGCAGAAACAGAAAATCAAATACCACATGTTCTCACTTATAAGTAGGAGCTAAACACTGAGTACACTTGATCACAAAGAAGGGAACAACAACACTGGGGCCAACTCAAGGGTGGAGGGTGGCAGCAGGGTGAGGATCAAAAAACTAACTATTGGGTACTTTGCATATTATGTTAGTGATAAAACAATCTGTACCCCAAACTCCCGTGACATGCAGTTTGCTCATATAAAAAACCTGCACATGTACCTCTGAACCTAAAAATTTTAAAAAATTCAAAGTAGTGAGTTTGTAAAATATTTATCTTCCTTTTATTCTTTGTAGCCATAGTTGTCATGATAAACACTAATTACTAAGTTTAACAAAAACACAGATTTGTTGAACACACTTTGCTCAACATTTTTGTGAATGTGTATGTGTTTACGTGAGCAATGCATGCAAATATAGGTTCATATCTTTTAACAAAGAACGGGAAATCTTGACCAACCAGCCAAATGAAATCCCAACAGAAGAATCTGTTGGTGTTTTCAAGGAATATGTTCAAAAACTCCTGACAATATTCCCATCCAAGAATAACCCTAAAACATATAGTTTTCCTCAAAACATTCCTGGTATTAACAGTAATTATAACTAACATTTACTGAACAGTAACTACATACCTAGCACAATGTGAAATGCTTTATCTAGCTTTAACTTCACAAGCCTCCCATATGCTAAGAACTGTGATCATCACAACATTTAAAAAAACAAAAAAAAATGTCCATTGCCAGTAAATGACAAAATCAGATCTTGACTCCAACTGTCTAGCAATAGAATCCAGGCCCTTAACCAGCACATTATTAACACCATAAAAAATAAAGAATGGTTCAGACATGTGCTGTTATTGATTCTCTCAAATGCTGAGGTGTCTGGAGACTGACCTCTGCCCCCTCCAACTCAACTTTCTCTAGTTTATAGGCATGTCTCTGGTTTAGAGAGTAGGTAATTATGTAAAGATTACATTAGAATACCAAGTGATTGTGTGATTCACAATCATACAATTATGGCAGAAATTCACAATTTCTGCCATAATCTTAGAATATTTCAGTATTCATATTAATGACCCATTTATCACAATTTCTGGCAGAGTTTTGAACCTTCTTTTTTTTTTTTTTTGTTTTGAGACAGGGTCTTGTTCTTTCGCGTAGGTGGAGTGCAGTGGCATTTGCTCACTGCAGCCTCGACCTTCCAGGCTCAAGTCATCCTTCAGCTTCAGCCTCCCAAGTTGCTGGCACTTACAAATGCGTGCCACAATTCTTGGCTCAGTTGTTGTAGTTTTAGTTGTTGTTGTTGTTGTTGTTGTTGTTGATAGGGTCCCACTACATGGCCCAGTCTAGTCTTGAACTCCTGGGCTCAAGCAATCCTCTCACCTTGACCTCCCAGAATGGGATTACAGGCATGAGCCACTGCACCCGGCCAGAACATTCCTAACTCCAGTGATTTTCATATCACTTCAGCCACCCATTTCATCTGGAACCATCTCAGAAATCTTAGGTTTAAGTATTCTACTCAATGATATCAACCACCTGTTATTTTATTTCCCTCATTACTGTATTTCCTCTGCACATTTTAAATCACATAGACATCTCCAGTCTGTTTTCCTTCCATTTTCTCTCAGTTGATGAGTCCTCTGCTGCATTTTTCCTTCTATGCCCAATGCAGACCTCTTGATTAATCATTGAAGCTACTTGCTTTCTAACTAGCACCTTCAGCTCTGTCTCAGTTCACCTGGGCTGCTGTAACAAAATATCATAAACTGTGTGGCTTATAAACATCATAAATTTATTGCTTACAGTTCTGTAGGCTGGGAAGTAGAAGACCAAAGCACCTGCAGGTTCAGTGTCCAGTGAGGGCTTTCTGATTCACAGATGGCACCTTCTTCCTGCCTTGCCTCCTCATATCATGGAAGTGGGGAGGGATCTCTCTGGCCTCTTCTATAAGGGCACTGAACCTATTCATAAGGGCCCCAGTCTCATGACCTAATCACCTCCCACAAGCCCCACCTCCTAATTTCATTACCTTTGGTATTAGGACTTCAAGATATGAATGGGGGGCTCAAATATTCACATTATAGTGAATCCCTTACACTCAGATATTTCACATAATATAACCAGCAAACCTTCAAATCCTACTACTATTAGCAAACATATTCTCCCCATATTCTGGGAAGCTAAACAGTGCTGAAGAATGCCACAAAACTCAGCAGGCCAGCATCATATCAAATACATTGTTTTTGCTATATTTTCTGTGTGCGGAGGATTGACAGTCAATGTTTTACTTATCTTTATTCATCACGCTTTTTTATTTTCCTCACATTTTCCTACTCCTGACCCTTGTGATTCTCAGCAGATTTTCTTCTTATTTAATCATGCACATTGTGGCTTACACATCTACTGATGCCTTTGGCTCCATCTTGTGTCCATTTCTGTTGCCTTTGGGCCCTAGTTCCATCACTGATTTCCTGTTTTTTACCCCTTCAGTCTAAATAGATAAATAGATAGATAGGTAGGTAGATAAATATAGAGATGTGGAGATAAAAATATTTTCCCCTGAGTTTTAAGTCTATAGTTTTTCTAAAACTTTTCTCTTTTCTCCCCAACAAAGAAACCCCCAAAATGCCATTTTATATTATGTTCCCCTCTAGCTTTCATTCAGTCTCTCATGAAACATTTGAAAGTATAATCTATGCTTGCTTTTTCACGTCATCACTCTACTTTACACTCTATTTTACTTCATCTGGATTCTATGATCCTCAGTGTTCTGGCTCAGGTTATCAGTAGATATTTTATTTCAAATCCAAAGATGCTTTTCATGCTTTTCCTTATTCAAGTTTGTTGTTGCATTTCACATTGATGATCATCCCCTCTTTCTTGAAGTGCCCTACTCCCTTGGCCTTTGTAGTGTCATACATTGACTTCATAACACCCAATTTTTTCTTCCAGTCCTTTTTGGTGTGCTCTTCTTCCTTCCACCCTCCAATTAAGTGTAGGTGTTTAGCAGAGTTTCAATCTTGGGCCAATGCTCTTTTGATTCTACTGCATATAGAAAATCCTATCATCTCCTTTTTTTCAACTCCACCTAACTTCTGACTTCTACATTTGTATTTCCAGCCAAGCCTCTCCTCCAGGCTCCAGTCTGCCTTCTAGATATTTCTACCTATGTGAAGCTTTTATTACTATTCTTACTCCTATATTCATTGATGAGAAAGAGGCTTTCAAATTTTTATACTTTCTTCTCACTCATCAACCACTGAATCACAAATTTCTGAGCATCATATCTCCCAAATAGCTTTCAAATCTGCCTCCTTGTCTCCATCTCTACTAATACTCTCCAGTTTCATAATCTCATTGTCCTTTTTCTAGACATACACAAAACGCAACATGATCTTACCTTGATAATGCTATTATTTGAGCTTAATCATATAGTTCATGTGGTGTCAATGAAATGTTTTCAGAAAGAAAGTGACATATTAAGATTAGCATTATAGAAAAAAACACATTATGCCTAGGGTGTGGAAAATGGAAGGTTAAGGGCAGAAAAAGCAGCTAAGAGATTGTTGCAGGAACCTAGGTGAGAGATGAGAACCTAAAACTGAAATATATATACATATATATATATATATATATATAGAGAGAGAGAGAGAGAGAGAGAGAGAGAGGAGAGAGAGAGAGACGGAGTTTCATTCTTGTTGCCCAGGCTGGAGTGTAATGGTGTGATCTCGCCTAACAGCAACCTCCGCCTCCTGGGTTCAAGCGATTCTCCTGCCTCAGCCTCCCGAGTAGCTGGGATTGCAGGCATGCGCCACCACGCCCGGCCAATTTTGTATTTTTAGTAGAGATGGGGTTTCTCCATGTTGGTCAGGCTGGTCTCGAGCTCCCGACCTCAGGTGATCCGCCCACCTCGGCCTCCCAATGTGCTGGGATTACAGGCATGAGCCACCGCGCCCGGCCAAAACTAAAATATTAAGAGTAGGAATAGGCAGTAGGTAATAGATTAAAATATATTTAGGAAAAAAAATTGTTAGAAAATGGCGATTGATGGAACACATGAGATAAAGTAACTTTCATGTTGCTAATTCTTCAGAGAATTAACGTTTATGTTGTCATATTTTAGCCGTTTCTATTCTACATCATGTACTCACCAATATTATCCTGCCTTACATCTCATCCTTACAATCATTCTTCTGATTTATATGTGGTCAACTCAATACTTTCCAAATAAAATCTCCCTTTCTCCTCAATATGTTCATACACATGTTCATATATTAAATTTGCTATTTAAATCCCTATTTAAATAAGAATGTAGCAGTTAACGTGTATTGGGTGGTATGGAGGATAAAAGATGCGTTAGATATCACCTTTCGGCTCCTAGAAGTTCTAAACCAGTGCATTGATCACTGCATATCACAGACTCCTCTCACACTATTTTCTTTCTTTGCTGGGCTGAGCTCTCCAAACCTTTGTTTGCTATTTATCTAACCTTCTCATGAAGAAACTGTCAAAATGAATGCTATTATATGCCTTTTCTGCTCTTGCAGCAAATCAATATCTTCTATTGAGTATCTTCTATTTATCTATAGAAGATAAATCAGTATCTTCTATTGTGCCTGACACAAGTATTTTATAAATGTTATCTTAATTTATACTTGTAAAACTAATACAAGATATATATTAACCTCATTTGAAAAATATATTAAAGGGATATGAAGTAAATTGCTAATGTCATATAACTAGTAAGTGCTACTGTTGTGAACCTGAGCCAAAATGTTAATTATTTCTGTCTGTTTACTCCAAGTGGTTAAATGATATTTTTATTTGTGGTTTGGGGAATGGATAAAGAGAAAAAGTAATATTTGAGAAATAGTTAGAACTGTAGTAATACATGTGATCACTTCCAAGTATATATTGGACTGCTTTCAAACACCAAGTACTTACAAGACATTATACTTCAAATAAATATTGTCTTAATTTTGTTTCCTGGAAATAAAAGGTTTTATTTTGTATGCCAAAATAAATGTATTTTTTGTTTGCTTTGTATTATCTTTTCTTTCCTTTAGTTATGGGATGTCAGATTATTTGCAGAAGACCTAAATATTTACAAGTTTTTAATTTTCTAATTCTTCAATAATTTGTCGTTTATGCACAGTGAACATGTCTGTCCTTTCACACTTTATGTTGACTTGCGTTATACAAACCAAGCTCTGTCTTAACATAATTGCTAAAGTGACTGGTAATAGTAGGTAGTTTATGATCCTATTTTCAGAGTTGGCATTTTATTGATTATTGTGATTAATAACAGGTTAATTACTCCTGAGATACACAAGATATTTATATACATGTGCATTTCCAAGAATTATAGTATCATCACATCTCAGAGTCAGATGAGATCTTATAAGTCAACTAACCAAACTTATCATTTAACTTTTAAAAATAATCTCTTTTCAAAGTACACATATATAACCCAGACTACCACCAGCAAGACATAAAATGAAGGAAATTTTCAAATAGTAGCCATGAAAGAAAATATCATCATCTTATTTATTCAGCTAAAACAAAATAATTATCTCAACAACGTTTAGTAATAAGAGCACTTACTATATGCCTGGTACTGTTCAGAGTCCTTATATGTATGAATTCATGTAATCCTCACAACAACCCTGTGATGAAATTATTATTATTATTGCTATTCCCATTTTATAGATGATAAAACTGAGGCACAGAGCGGTGAAATAAATTTACTTAGAGTAACACAACTAGTTAATGGCAAAGCTAGGTTTCAAATCCAGGCAATTTGGTTCCAGAGTTTATGCAATTACAGCTTTTTATTTAATCTGATAGAAAATGATCAGAATAACTGTTCAGTGATGGAGTGCTGTCTTTCTACATAGACTTTCATCCTTTCTTTAGTTTTGACAGACTTTTTATATTGTTCTAGGTGTCTACAGGGCTTTGTAGCCACAGTACTCTCATGGACAAGAACGCAAAGCACAAAATGTATGTCATTTACTCACAAGATAGCTATGTTGTATGCTCTATTGGAGCTTCTTTTTAAGTATAAATTTATTTTTACAATTGGAAATGCAAAGCTTCTACAGTGAGTGAAATCAACCTTAGTCATTCTGCCTTAGCCAACGTTTGAGAAGAATGTGCATCTTTTCTTTAGGCAGCTACCTTTCTTTCCATAATAATATGCTGCATTGATCAGCTCTGATAGCATTTATAACCCATCTCATTTTAATAGGACTATTAATACTCCTGATGTTTCAACAAACAGCATTAATCGTTTTAGTGTTGACATAGTGACAAATAATTTGATATGTGGAAAAGAAAAAATACAATCAGACAACCAAATTACATCTTTCAGCTGCTCGTGGGAGAAAATAACATGAACATAATTTAAAGTTTCAAAGAGGATTAACAACCATGCTGGTGAGAAGGCATCAAACGAAAATATTCCAGTCATAAGCTAGTAGTAGATACTGGCAATAAAATAAGATACTCCATTTAAGAATACTATATCATATCATAATGAAGCATCAATCTTAAATCTGTGGAATCAAAAGCATAATTTTGAAGTTTTCCTTATCACACTAGTTTTGTTTGCAAAGGTCCTAGCCTTAGTTTTACAGGGAGCCCCTATCCAGTGATTTTACAGGCCAGGGAAAATTCAACAAATGATTGTACATTACATGACAACTGTGATGAACTCACTAACATTTAGTTTACATTATCATGAATAGAATAGATGACAGAAATGGTAGACATTGATTTAATTTTATGAAGCAAGAGCACACTATGCAGTGTAGTCGAAGATATAAAATAACACTGATATGTACACATAAAACAATTTGCACATTCTATTTATGCAAATTAAATATTCTATTTTTAATATATTCTAAGCATTTCACATCCAATAAAGGTGTCTTCGCAAAGTAACACTTATTCCAATACTATTGTCAGTGCTCAAAGTAGCTTTGGAATTCATCTTCTGGAATTTTATTTGAAGCCAGCTGAAAGCCACTTGAGAAAGCTGTTTTCACCAATTATTGCACCATGTTTTACACCAAAATATTTGGTGTAAAATATTTGTCAATTTTACAGTTATTAGAGTAATTTCAAATTACTTTTTAGTTTTAGTTTAAGAAAATCGTATCCATCTACAAATGATGAGAGTAATACAGAAATGGTTACTGGCACATAGAAGATGCTAAATTATGGATCACATGGATAAATGAATGACAAACAGGCTCCAGAGGTAACTCCAAGAATGAAGAAGATTCAAGACTTATTTGAGCTGGCCTGGGCACGGTGGCTCACACCTGTAATCTCGGCACTTTGGAAGGCTGAGGCAGGTGGACCACCTGAGGTCAGGAATTCGAGACCAGCCTGACCAACATGGTGAAATCTCGTCTGTACTAAAAATACAAAAATTAGCTGGGCGTGTGACATGCACCTGTAATTCCAGCTACTTGGGAGGCTGAGGCAGGAGAATCGCTTAAACCCGGGAGGCGAAGGTTGCAGTGAGCCGAGATTACACCACTGCACTCCAGCCTGGGCAACAGAGCAAGGCTCTGTCTCACAAAAAAAAAAAAAAAAAAGAAAAGAAAATTAAAGAAAAAAGAAAAAAGAATTATTTGATCAGTAGCTTTCTTCACTGAAATAATGATGATATGATTAATAAACATATTAATATAATAATATATTAATTATGTATTCATCATAATAATATAATAATTATGGTAATATGATACGTTCTCTCATGTGGAACACTTAGAAGAGAATGACACTTATTTGAATGGATGAGTTCAAGTCTTCACATTATAAAATCAATCACTCTATTTTTATTTTTATTTAATTTTTATGTTTACTAGTTTATTAAAAAAGATATTACAAGCTGGGTGCAGTGTCTCATGCTTATAATTCCAGAGACTTGGGAGGCTGGGATCACTTGAGCCTCAGAGTTCAAGTCTGCAGTGAGCTATAATAGCACCACTGCACTCCAGACTGGGCATCAGAGAGAGATTCCATCTCTTAAAAATAAAAGATATTGCAAAGAATACAGATGAAGAAATGTGCAGGGCAAGGTATGGGAAAGGGGTGCAGAGCTTCCATGCCCTCCCTGGGTGCAGCACCTTTCAGGAGCCTCCACATGTTTAGTTATGTGCGAGCTCCTCACCTTATATTAAAATGACACTTCATGTATCTCGACTGTAACTTTTATTTAAAGAATTTTCAGAATTTGAATGGATTCAAATTTATTTTAAATTTTATAAGACAATTCAGAAGTTATCCACTGCTCTATAAATAATGCATAGAAAATAGAAATAGATATAAGAACATGAAGGGCTATTACGAATAAAAAATATTTAACACCAGTTCTGTTTAAATATAATAGGAAAATATGAGAAATTCTTTATGTTCTTTGCATTTTCTTTATGACAGTTGCCCCAGTAGCAGACTGCCATTGCAGCTTCACTACCAGAAGTCCTTCAAGCAGATTTTTCTATGCAGATCATCAAGAAAAAAAAAATCAGCAAAACACATGGATTGATTTCAGTAAAATGGCCAGGAATTTTTGGTGGTCTACCTAATGTTAGGTAATAAGTTTGTTTGAATTTTGCCAATTTTAAGCCAATTATTTGGGTGCAATGTACCTTCAACCAGGGCAAAACAAAACAGAACAAATAGACAATGAATAGATGGGAACCTTGGAGTCGTGTCAATTCCAGGAAGAGTATATAATGAAATGATGACTTTTCTAGGAGTTTCAACTAGTAGGCGATCCTGAGGCTGAACCTTATGTATTTTTTAAGCTGGTTCTTGTTGCCATAGCTCTTTCTCTAAGGTATCCAAGAATCGCATGGGGGATCTGGGGAAGTATAGTAAATGGAGTCATCCTTTCTCTTGCTGCCAACTCAGGGATTATAGTATAAGCAACTTCCCCTTCATGTTTACAGCAATAGCTTATCCTTGATCCCAGAGCTTTGGGATAGCAACAACACCTTCCCCTCACAGAATCCACAGGGTCTGTTGTCCTGCTGGTACTTTTAAAAATAAGTATTATATAGCTAATGAAACTCTGGATAACATACTGAATTTATTTTTATTTTTTATATCTGATTATCCTTTAATGTTTAGATTTTCACTTGGAATATAAAAAATACATTTTCTTCTACTTAGGACATGTGAAAGCAGGATTACTGCTTATATAAACACTATTAATAGTCACACTTAAATATAGTAACTTTGCTCCAAGAAACTCACTAATATGGTTATGAATTATGTATTTTGTCTTAAGGAAACAGCCATTATTATTTCCTACAACTTAGGAATACATAAGGAGGAAAACAAAGGAAAGTGATTTGTCCAAAGCTCACTACAACATAGAAGTGGATCTGGGACATATTTCTCCTAACAAAATTTCTCTGGAAGCTGATAAGCATGGAATTAAAAATCAGAGGACTTGGGAGCCTGTCCTGTGTTTTGTTTGGTAGGACAGAAACATATAGTCGTGAACAAAGGGTAAAATTATTAAAGATAATAAAATCTCAAAGCTTTCTTGGATAAAGTGTTACCCAAACTATTTCCTTGAATTTGATAGAAGATTTTTAAAAAACTGTTAAGAGGGCCTGCTCAATCATCCTCTTTAATTCATTTTCCATCCTCATTGTCAATGAATTCACCTAAGCTTTCATCATTCTCACTTGAACATTTGAGGTTTAAATGAATGAATATACGTGAAGTACTGAGAACAGTGTCTGGCACATCATAATTCAGACTGCTGAGGAACCACCGTGTGCCATAGGCATTACATGAAAGAAAGAGATAAATGAAGTAATATAGCTTAAGCCTTCCAATTACTTAGAATCTAGTAGGTGAGACAGAAAGATAAATTTCTGCAGTGTATGGCAAACTATTACAAGTTCAATGATAAAGGCACAAACAAATGAGGATGAGAAGGGTGGAACCCCTTCATTCCTTCATTCATTCATTGACATGAATTGACTCACATTTTTCTCACCACTTTTTAAAGTAAGCTGGATAGATGCTCCTTTTAGCATTTATGGAATGCCTAACAGTTTACAAAGTGTTTTCACATACACTTTCTATTGTAACCATCACAGCAACATCATGATGGAGATACTAGAATTATTTTTATCATCTCAAAAGGAAACTGAGGTTTGGTCAAATGTCAGAGGTGCTTGGATATCAAAGCTACAATGAGAATACTGTGTTACCAATTGATAGTGACTGGCTCAAGATCACACAGCTAGTTAGTAGGAAAAGCTCAGTTTGAGATTACAGTGTGTAAAGGTATATTCTGGACAATAACCCCACATCCCATCAATAGGGATGGGGTGATCAATGTATCTATTTCCTCCATGTTCTTTATTCCCTGGGATATGTGTTAGTTATCTATAAAAGAATCTACTATATAGAACTTTTTATAAGAAGGTGGGCTGGCTGGGCACGGTGGCTCATGCCTGTAATCCCAGCACTTTGGGAGGCCAAGGCGGGTGGATCCCGAGGTCAAGAGATTGAGACCATCCTGACCAACATGGTAACCCTGTCTCTACTAAAAATACAAAAATTAGCTGGGTGTGGTGGTGCGTGCCTGTAGTCCCAGCTACTTTGGAGGCTGAGGCGGGAGAATTGCTTGAACCGAGGAGGCAGAAGTTGCAGGGAGCCGAGATCGTGCCACTGCACTCCAGCCTGGCGACAGAGTGAGACTCCATCTAAAAAAAAAAAAAAAAGAAGGTGGGCTAATATTGACCTTGAAGTACTTTTAAGGCCTGTCTTCATGGCATATGAACTCTTTGGGCATCTAGTATAGTCTTTACAATTAAGAAAAATCATGACAACAACTCATATTTATAAAAGTGTTTTCAAGAAGGGATTGGAAAATACATCATTAATTTTATTCAACAGTTTCACCCTTCCTCATTTAGAATTTGTGTTAAGATTGTATTCTTTCAGAGTGCATTGTTTTACATTGAATACTGAAGGAATATTTCAAATCAGTCTCTTCCGTGAACTCATTATTTAGAATTCTCAAAATATATTCAAGTGTGGCATTGTTAATCAGAATGAATTATCTACTACTTGTCTTGCTGTAAGTTCCACAATACATGGGGTGGTTTGATGTAGGAATAATAAGGTAGGTAATTAATTAATGTTTTTTTAAAATAGTCAAATTAATTACAATTAAAGGAGCAGGATAATAGAAATAGTTATGTATAAATCTGAACTTGATTTGCATTTAACATATTCCAAATTTCATTTAAACCAAGTTTGTACGTAAGTAAACTTGAAGGAAAAAATATTATTGCTCAAATTATAGAACCAGATCCCAGAATGCAATGTGAATATATAATATTTATGAAAGAAAGGTGGGAGTTGTGTTATCTATCAAAATTCAACTTTAATACGCATAGTATGAAAGCAATATACATATATTTTTACAATGGTTACCTTTTAAGAGTTGTGTGATAGACACTGATTGTTCACAATTATTGCCTTCAATCCATGACAAGGTCTTCCCTATGAGCAGAATATACTCCTCCACCCCATTGATTTTGGGCTTGACCATGAGACTAACAAGTCCATAACAACCTATGGAATAAGAGTGGAAGTTACAGTATAATAGCTCTGAGTAGAAGCATTAGGAGTAATTTTTTGTTTATGATCACCCTCATGTGCACATCCTCAAAATACTGCATTTTTAAAAGAGAAGAATAAGGCTTAGCATGATTAGAGACTAGTTTGTAATCATATCGATCATGAATCTTCAAGTCCATAAGGGTTAAATGTAGCATTCTTCTGCTGGGCGCGGTGGCTCACGCCTGTAATCCCAGCACTTTGGGAGTCCGAGGCGGGTGGATCACCTGAGGTCAGGAGTACAAGACCAGCCTGGCCAACATGGTGAAGCCCCGTCTCTACTAAAAATACAAAAAAATTAGCTGGGCATGGTGGCATGTGCCTGTATTCCCAGCTACTAGGGGAGCTCAGGCAGGAGGATCGCTTGAACCTGGGAGGCGGAGGTTGCAGTGAGCCAAGATAGTGCCACTGCACTCCAGCCTGGGCAACAGAGTGAGACTACATCTCAAAAAAAAAAAAAAAAAAAAGAAGAAGAAGAAAAGAAGTAGCATTTTTCTTTTCTATAACTTTCATGACTTGTATTCATTTTAGTGACTACTTCCTCAGAATCTTTTTGCCCAAGTCACAATGATTGGTTTTCTGCAATTATTTGTGTCTCATGAAAAAAACCAACAGGAGTGAAGAGAATCTGCAAGGTACACTAGTGCAACACAATAAGTGATCTTTTCATGTACATTTATGCATAAATAATACCATTTGGCTTTAAATGCTATGACAAATCTATAAGATAAATAAGATTAGAAACTGGGCTGAACTTTGGACCTTTGAGAGCATGGTATAGTTTCTTTGCTATCTGTCAAGGATATACCCCATTCTGCATCCATACCTTGAATTATTATTCCGTGTTCTGTTGTGATTTCAGGATTCTAGACCTAGAGCTTTGACATCTGCCTCATGATTTCTATCTTTGCTTCAGATTAACCTCACGGTACCTGAAACCTACCCAAGAAGATCCAGTGTCAGACACACATCATAAACTGCATTCTGTTTTTTTCATTCTTGTAGTATGAAAATGGGAAGAACACAAGTCAATTTGATGGTTTTCCTTTGTAAACCAGCTTATCTTCACATATAGGCTTTTCCTCATGCTGTATCACATTCTTGTAATCACATAAATTTCATTTTCAGGAAATTACCATTTTTCAATAGTTTCTCCAGATATTCCTCATTACTGAGAAACACAAATATATATTTTTTTTTTGCTTGAAACTCCTCCTGAGGGAAACAAAAGTGCATTGCTATCCAAAGTATTATGAGCTACCTACAGCACTTGGTTGAAACAGTTGCATGGAAACTATTTCATAAAATATTCTCTCTGGACTGGGCGTGGGGACTCGTGTTTGTAATCCTAGCACTTTGGGAGGCTGAGGCGGGTGGATCACCTGAGGTCAGGAGTTCGAGACCAGCCTGACCAACATGGTGAAACCTCATCTCTACTAAAAATACAAAAATTAGCCAGGCGTGGTGGTGGGCGCCTGTAATCTCAGCTACTTGGGAGGCTGAGGCAGGACAACCGCTTGAACCCAGGAGGCGGAGGTTGCAGTGACCTGAGATCTCGCCACAGCACTCCAGCCTGGGCAACAAAGTGAGACTTCATCTCAAAAAAAAAAAAAAAATCTCTCTGGATAAGGAAGTGTGGCAAAAATAAGATGTGATTTCGTCATTTCAGTGCAATCTCTTCCCTATGCAAATATGAAATGGTCAGAGTGAAGAAGGTAGCAAATAAGAGTAAGGGACTTTACGCTTTAGAGCCCTAGTCAATCCCTGCCTGCCACTGTGACAAGTGAGAAAAGGGATAATCAACAGTACGTTTGACTTCTTACCTAACAAAGAAGTTCTGCATTTATCTTTATAAACTGTACTTGGATAAATTTTGCTTTAAAAAGGGTCTACAAAAAAAATAATATTTTAAACCACCTGGCAGTATAATGGACATGTGTTTAGAAATCAGACAGATTTAGATTTCAATCATGAATACCTATGTGACCTTGGGCCTGAGTAACTTACCTCTTTGCTATAGACTGAATATTTGCATTTTCCCAAAATTCATATGTTGAAACTTAATTCCTAGTTTGATAGTATTTGCAAGTGGGACCTTTGGGAGGTAATTAGGTCAAGAGGATGAAGCTCTCATGAATGGGTTTAGTGCCCTTATAAAAAAGATGCCAGGGGGCTTGTTTGTCCATTCTACCATGTGAGCACACAGCAAGAAGATAGCCATCTATGAACCAGAAAGCAGGCCTTCAGCAGACACCAAATCTACAAGTGCTTTGATGTAGAGTATCTGAGCCTCAAGAACTGTAAGAAATAAATATTTGCTGTGTGTAATGTACCCAGTCTATGATACTTCTGTTACAGCAGCCTGAACAGTCTAAGACACTCTCTAAGCTTCAGTTTCTTTGTCTGTAAAATATGGATAATATCCCACAGACTTATTTTGTGTCTGAAATGAAGCCATGCGTTTATGTACCTAAGAATATGTCATATATTTAATAAATGGTAACATTTGTATTTATTATCATTGCATAGGGTAATATGATATAGAATACATGATCTTAATCATCAAACATTTATCAAGTGATCATTATCTGAAAAGTGTAAGACCTTTTCATTATCCTTGAAAATTGTGTAGCCTAGTTGGTAGGATGTAACAGGGCATTAAAAAAATCAACAACCAAACAGGGTAGCATAGGCCAAAAACTAAATGACTTGTGTTTTCTGGCTAAAGAAGAAAAAGGCATGAATAACAAAATTAATATCGCTAAGCAACATGATCTCATCCTATTGGCATGAGCCTGTGTGTGACCAAATTGTAAAGACTGTCCCCAAATTGAGAGATTGAAAAAATTACTAATTTATTGGCTGCAGTGTAACATCTCCACTCAACAGGGGGAAAATGAGGGCCAAAGGCAAACAGCCATAAGTGGCTCTAAAGGACAAGCAATAAAAAGATGTGCTCTCACTGTAGATGCTCTACCATATTTCCACAAAAACATACCATTTTCCAACATGCTCAAGACAAACAAATAAACAAAACAAATATCTATTTCGATTCGTAGAAATATGCTAGATGGGCGTAGGCAATATGGAAGGGAGTAGAATGTGTAACAGTGTTCATAATGTGAGTGCTGTTAGGACAGTCCCCATGAATGTCACTGACTTGGTCTCTATTCACTGACTCTCCAGATACGGTGAAAACATTAAGAAAGCTGCATGGCAGGCCGGGCGCGGTAGCCCAAGCCTGTAATCCCAGCACTTTGAGAGGCTGAGGTGGGCGGATCACGAACTCAGGAGATTGAGACCATCCTGGGTAAGACGGTGAAACCCCATCTCTACTAAAAACACAAAAAATTAGCCGGGCATGGTGGCGGGTGCCTGTAGCCCCAGCTACTCGGGAGGCTGAGGCAGGAGAATGGCGTGAACCCGGGAGGCGGAGCTTGCAGTGAGCCGAGATCGCACCACTGCACTCCAGCCTGGGCGACAGAGCAAGACTCCGTCTCAAAAAAAAAAAAAAAAAAAAAAAATGCTGCATGGCAGAGAGACTGTAAGAATGTAAGAAAGAAATAAGGATTCAGAATAATGTAGTGAAAAACTAGTCCCTAAATAATGAAAGGAGGACTGATGAACATGCCTAAACAAAGCTTCAACCCTCATTTGCAATGTCCTTCATGGATAACGAGGGATAGTCTCTCTCTTGATATTATTTATTCACTTAGCAAGTAAGTATTGATTGCTAACTCTGTGCCCTGTATTGTGCTGTTGAGGGAATAAGACAAGGCTGCTGCTCTTCAGGAAGTTACTGCTTATTGACAGATATAAGCAAACAATTAACTAGTAATGGTATAATATATACTTTAATAGAGGCAGGTAGAGGTCACAATGGAAGTATATGTAATGAGATATTTAATCCAATTATAAGAGTCACAAAGCTGGGCTCAGTGACTCACGCCTGTAATCCCAGCAGTTTGGGAGGCCGAGGCGGGCGATCACGAGGTCAAGAGATCAAGACTGTCCTGGCCAACACGGTGAAATCCCGTCTCTACTAAAAAATACAAAAATTAGCTGGGCATGGTGGTGCGTGCCTGTAGTCCCAGCTACTCGGGAGGCTAAGGCAGGAGAATCGCTTAAACCCAGGAAGCGGAGGTTGCAGTGAGCAGAGATGGTGCCACTGCACTCCAGCCTGGCGACAGAGTGAGACTCCATCTCAAAAAAAAAAAAAAGTCACAAAAAGCCACATAAAAACATAATAAAAGAAGACATTTATGTGGCCAACAAACATATGAAAAAAAGCTCATGATCACTGGTCATTAGAAAAACACAAATCAAAACCACAATGAGATGCCATCTCACGCCAGTTAGAATGGCGATCATTAAAAAGTCAGGAAACAACAGGTGCTGGAGAGGATGTGGAGAAATAGAAACAGTTTTACACTGTTGGTGGGAGTGTAAATTAGTTCAACCTTTGTGGAAGGCAGTGTAGCGATTCCTCAATGATCTAGAACCAGAAATACCATTTGACCCAGCAATCCCATTACTAGGTATATAACCAAAGGATTATAAATCATTCTACTATAAAGACATGCACACGTATGTTTATTGGAGCACTATTCACCATAGCAAAGACGTGGAACCAACCCAAATGCCCATCAATGACAGACTGGATAAAGAAAATGTGGCACATATACACCATGGAATACTATGCAGCCATAAGAAAGACTCAGTTCATGTCCTTTGCAGGGACATGGATGAAACTGGAAACCATCATTCTCAGCAAACTAACACAGGAACAAAAAACCAAATACTACATGTTCTCACTCATAAGTGAGAGCTAAACAATGAGAACATATGGGCACAGGGAGGGGAACATCACACACTGGGGCCTGTCAAGGGGTTGGGGGCGAGGGGAGGGATAGCATTAGGAGAAATACCTAACTTAGATGACAGGTTGATGGATACAGCAAACCACCGTGGCACATGTATACGTATGTAACAAACCTGCATGTTCTGCACATGTATCCCAGAACTTAAAGTATATAAAAAATGAATATAGGCTGGGCATGGTGGCACATGCTTGTAAACCCAGCACTTTGGGAGGCCGAAGGGGGCAGATCACGAGGTCAGGAGATCGAGACCATCCTGGCTAACACAGTGAAACCCCGTCTCTACTAAAAAAAAACACAAAAAATTAGTTGGGCGTGGTGGCAGGCGCCTGTAGTCCCAGTTACTTGGGAGACTGAGGCAGGAGAATGGTGTGAACCTGGGAGGCGGAGCTTGCAGTGAGCCAAGATCACACCACTGCACTCCAGCCTGGGCGACAGAGCAAGACTCCGTCTCAAAATACATATAAATGTTCATGAAAACAGAAAACAAAGAATAGCGTATCCTTCTAAGCACATCACAAGCAAGCCCAGTAGGCTTAGGTCTCAGGGGTATAGCTTTCTCAGTCGTCTTATTATTCCTCCAGCAACAGTTTTTGTTCCAGCAGTCGTTCCTGCCCTGCCCCCAGAATAGATTTTATCTATTCCTTGCCCCCAGTCAAAATGGATTTTAACCAGTGCACTAAGTATGGGTACTTGATGATTTTGTTCTATAGGGATAATAGGGGGAAGGGTCTGTGTGGAATTTTATGACCTCTTAAAGTGGCTGCTGTTCTCCTTCCTCTGGTCTGCAACATAAGGGGAACTTTTGAAGGACACTCTTCAGTCTTTTCCATGAGCACCTGGTGAGGTGCATAGAAAGAAAACCATCCAGACTCTTCTAGTTTTTGTGGACTTCGTGGATTCACAGTTTTCCAGTGTCCGTCCAGTTTCCGCCAATTCACTGATCATCAAGGATCGATTCTGTTTACTGTCTCCTGTTTGTGTCTTCTTTAAGGAAGCCAGTGCTCATGTTGCTCTTTGAGTGTGGAGACAGTTGTTTGCCCTGAAACCTCAAACGCCCCACAAGTTCATGAAAAATTATGAATTTGAAGATTTGTTTCATCTCCATTGTAAAGTGGGAGTTGACACTCATTCTAGTTCTGCAATTCCTTAAGCAGAAATTATTACTATATTTTATTTAGATAACAAAAATATTTTGCTTTAAATGTATTAAAGATTATACTTTTATTTATGTCATTTTTAAATTTATCACAGTTTTCAACAGCTTACTGTTATAGTGTTTCTCTAAGTAGCATATAGCTCAACATTTTACTTGTCTATTTGAAAGCACATTACTCATATCTAGAGGTGAAACATAATTTTGTTAATACCTGAAATCCTTTAGCTTCAGAATATACTGAATATTACATATTTGTCTTAAGCCGTGCCCTAATTCTCGTGTAAATGTAATGCAAAATATGTCTTTGGAATTTACATATATAGACATTTTCTATTATTAAAATAGCAATTGAAGTGCACTGACACACAGATAAAAGTTAAATAATTGCTTCTAGATTTGACTTTATGAGTCTATGTTTTGATTGTTCTGCTTCATAAATATATACTTTAAAAAATATATTTTCCAGTTGTCAGATCTCTTTAAAAGTCATTGATAAACCACAGTGCTAGGTTGTATTTCCTCTTTTATCTTTAATGAGGTATGATTGACAAAATTGTATATATTTAAGGGATATAACTTGATGTAATGTACATACACATTGTGAAATGATGATCACAATGAAGCTAATTAACATATCAATCTTCTCACATGGTAACATTTTCCTTTGTGTGTGTGTGTGTGTGTGTGTGTGTGTGTGTGTGTGTGTGTGTGGTGAGAACATTTAAGATCTGCTTTCTTAGCAAATTTCAACTACACAAAAAAGTATTGTTAACTATTGTCACCATGCTCTCCGGAAGTTATTCATCTTGCAAAACTGAAACTTTGTACTCTTTGACCAATAGCTCCCAATTTCAAATATTCCTATATGTGGACTATAGTCTATTAATATGCCATAAATAAATGCACTTGTTATTTACTATAGCTATTATTTATTGCTGGAAATGTTATTCTACTATTTCTCAAGGGAATATACTGCAATTACATGGTCACTAAATTTGTGATTATTTCTGAAACAATTTGTATTCACAATTTGGCTTTATTAATTATATGTTTTTTGATTTCTTATTCAGTTAAAACTGTCTTTATCGCCTATGGAGCAAAATTGTCTTCATGACATACAAGACAGATCATAAAAGCCTTATAAAGCCGATATTATCCCATGTTGAGTGTAAGGATCAGAAAAATACTTTTTAAAATAATATTACAAGCTGGCTAATGCTTAGTGGCACTAAAGTACATGATTCTACTTTTACTCATCTAGACTAGTGGTGGACAAAAATTAGACTGATTTTATGACTATTAGCAGATTCATATTTTACAGCTTTAATAAGGTACAAAATGTACACACCAGAAACTTCACCCATTGGAAGTGTACAATTCAATGACTTATAGTCTATTTATAGAGCTATGCAAGCATCACCAAAATCTAGACTTAAAACATTTCCATCACTCCCTAAAATTCCCTCCAACTCATTTGCAGTCAATCTTTGTCCCCATCCGAAGCCCAGGAAAGCACTTAGGGTTTCTGCCTCTATAGAGGTGCCTTTTCCGGCAATTCATTAAAATGGGATCATACAATATGTGGTGTCTGGGTTTGGCTTCTTTTAGTTAACATAATGTTTATAAAGGTTCAGCCAGGCTTTAGAATGTACCAGTACTTTATACCTTTGAATTGAAGAATAGAATTCCATTGTATAAAATTATTGTTTATTCTTATCTATTCACCATTTGGTGGACATTTAGGTTGTTTCCACTTTTTGGCTATTATTAATAATGCTGTCATAAACTGTCACTCACAAGTAATCATGTGGACATCAACTGTTTTACGAGGTATTGTAGCAAGTCGATGTTTTATTTTGTAAGACTATTAACTGTTTTACAAAGTAGCTGTAAAAATATAGTTTTTAACAACAGTATATGAAGGTTCCAATTTCTCTAAAACTTCAAAAACAGTTATTGTGGTATTTTGTATTTTAGCTACTCTGGTGGATATAAAAGTGACACCTTATTATGGTTTTAAATTGCATTTGCTCAATAACTTAAGCATGTTTCTTAAGCATATTTTATGTATCTTCTTTGGTGAAATGCCTATTCAAATCTTTTGCCCATTTATTACTGGGTTTTTGTCTTATTATTAAGTTGTAAGAATTATTTACAGATTTTTTTAGGATATACACTATTTGCAAGTATTTTCTTCTATACCTGTAGATTGTATTTTTATTTTCTTAATGATATATTTTGAAGTGGAAAGTTTTAAATTTTGATGAAATACAACTTGTTGTCATTTATAGGTACAGTTGTTCCAGCACCATTTGTTGAAAATACAATCTTTTCTCCCATTAAATTGCCTTCCTTTTTATTAAAAATCAATTGAACATAAATTTAAGTGTTTATTTTTGCACTCTCAATTCTATGGTAAGCAAAGAGTCCCGTTTCAGTTTTCTGCATATGGCGAGCCAGTTATCCCAGCACATAGGCAGGGGCAAAGACTTCATGATGAAGATGCTAAAAGCAATTGGAACAAAAGCAAAAATTGACAAATGGGACCTAATTAAACTGAAGAGCTTCTGCACAGCAAAAGAAACTGAGTAAACAGACAAGCTACAGAATGAGAGAAAAATTGTGTAAACTATCCATCTGATAAAGGTCTAATATCCAGAGTCTAGAAGAAATTTCAACAAATTAACAAGGAGAAAACAACCCCATTAAAATGTGGGCAAAGGACATGAACAGACACTTTTCAAAAGAAGACATACATGAGGTGAACATGCATTTTTTATTATTATTATACTTTAAGTTTTAGGGTACATGTGCACAATGTGCCGGTTAGTTACATATGTATACATGTGCCATGCTGGTGCGCTGCACCCACTAACTCTTCATCTAGCATTAGGTATATCTCCTAATGCTATCCCTCCCCCCTCCCCCCACCCCATATTTTTTTTAAAAAGCTCAACGTTATTGATCATTGCAGAAATATAAATCACAACCACAATGAGATATCATCTCATACAAGTCAGAATGTCTATTAATTGCTTCAAAGAGAATAAAATACCTAGGAATCCAACTTACAAGGGACGTGAAGGACCTCTTCAAGGAGAACTACAAACCACTGCTCAATGAAATAAAAGAGGATACAAAGAAATGGAAGAACGTTCCATGCTCATGGGTAGGAAGAATCAATATCATGAAAATGGCCATACTTCCCAAGGTAATTTATAGATTCAATGCCATCCCCATCAAGCTACCAATGACTTTCTTCACATAATTGGAAAAAACTACTTTAAAATTCATATGGAACCAAAGAAGAGCCCGCATTGCCAAGTCAATCCTAAGCCAAAAGAACAAAGCTGGAGGCATCACGCTACCTGACTTCAAACTATACTACAAGGCTACAGTAACCAAAACAGAATTGTACTGGTACCAAAACAGAGATATAGACCAATGGAACAGAACAGAGCCCTCAGAAATAATGCTGCATATCTACAACTATCTGATCTTTGACAAACCTGACAAAAACAAGCAATGGGGAAAGGATTCCCTATTTAATAAACAGTGCTGGGAAAACTGGCTAGCCATATGCAGAAGGCTGAAACTAGATCCCTTCCTTACACCTTATACAAAAATTAATTCAAGATGGATTAAAGACTTAAACGTTAGACCTAAAACCAAAAAAAACCCTAGAAGAAAACCTAGGCAATACCATTCAGGACATAGGCATGGGCAAGGACTTCATGTCTAAAACACCAAAAGCAATGGCAACAAAAGCCAAAATTGACAAATGGGTTCTAATTAAACTAAAGAGCTTCTGCACAGCAAAAGAAACTACCATCAGAGTGAGCAGGCAACCTACAAAATGGGAGAAAATTTTCACAACCTACTCATCTGACAAAGGGCTAATATCCAGAATCTACAATGAACTCAAACAAATTTACAAGAAAAAAACAAACAACCCCATCAAAAAGTGGGCAAAGGATATAAACAGACACTTCTCAAAAGAAGACATTTATGCAGCCAAAAGACACATGAAAAAATGCTCATCATCCCTGGCCATCAGAGAAATGCAAATCAAAACCACAATGAGATACCGTCTCACACCAGTTAGAATGGCAATCATTAAAAAGGAAACAACAGGTGCTGGAGAGGATGTGGAGAAATAGGAACACTTTTACACTGTTGGTGGGACTGTAAACTAGTTCAACCATTGTGGAAGTCAGTGTGGCAATTCCTCAGGGATCTAGAACTAGAAATACCATTTAACCCAGCCATCCCATTACTGGGTATATACCCAAAGGACTATAAATCATGCTTCTATAAAGACACATGCACACGTATGTTTATTGCAGCACTATTCACAATAGCAAAGACTTGGAACCAACCCAGATGTCCAACAACGATAGACTGGATTAAGAAAATGTGGCACATATACACCATGGAATACTATGCAGCCATAAAAAATGATGAGTTCATGTCCTTTGTAGGGACATGGATGAAATTGGAAACCATCATTCTCAGTAAACTATCGCAAGGACAAAAAAACCAAACACCGCATGTTCTCACTCATAGGTGGGAATAGAACAATGAGAACACATGGACACAGGAAGGGGAACATCACACTCTGGGGACTGTTGTGGGGTGGGGGGAGGGGAGAGGGATAGCATTAGTAGATATACCTAATGCTAAATGACGAGTTAATGGGTGCAGCACACCAACATGGCACATGTATACATATGTAACTAACGTGCACATTGTGCACATGTACCCTAAAACTTAAAGTATAATAATAAAAAATGAATAAATAAATAAATAAATAAATAAATAAAAAGTAAAAAAATAACAGATGCTGGCGAAGTTGTGGAGAAAAAGGGGCACTTAGATACTGTTGGTGAGAGTGTAAATTAGTTCAACCATTGTGGAAAACAGCGCGGTGATTCCTCAAAGATCTAGTGGCAGAAATAACATTTGATCCAAGAATCCCATTACTGGGTGTATACCCAAAGGAAATAAATCATTCTATTATAAAAATACATGCACGTGTATGTTCATTGCAGCGCTATTCACAATAGCAAAGACATGGACTCAACCCAAATACCCATCAATGACAGACTGGATAAATAAAATGTGGTACATACACTCTATGGAATACTATGCAGCCATAGAAAGGAACGAGATCATGTCCTTTGCAGGGACATGGATGGAGCTGGAAGCCATTATTCTCAGAACACTAATGCAGGAACAGAAAACCAATCACCACATATTCTCACTTATAAGTGGGAGCTAAATGATGAGAACACACGAATGCACAGAGGAGAACAACACACACTGGGACCTATCAGAGGGTGGAGGGTGGGAGGAGGGAGAGGATCAGGAAAAATAACTAACAGATACTAGGCTTAATACTTGGGTGATAGAATATTCCATACAACAACCCCCCATGACACACATTTACCTGTGTAACAAACCTGCACATCCTGCACATGGACCCCTGAACTTAAATAAAAGTTAAAAAAATAAAGATTACACGTGGGATTTTGATAGTGATTGTAACTACTTTAGAGAACAACATTGGGGACAATTGCAATCTTAACAATGCTGAGTCTTCTAATCTATGAACATGAAATGCTTCTCTTTTTATTTAAGTCTTAAAATTTATCTCAGCATGTATGGTGGTTTTCAGTATACAGCTCTTGCACTTCTTTTGCTAAATTTATTCCTAAGTATTTTATTTTTTGGATGCTACTGTAAATGAAACTCTGTTCCTAATTTTATTTTTTAGTTGTTCAATGCTAATATATATATATACACATTATATGTGTGCATATGTTTATATTTCTATGAACAATTTATTTTCTTTATTGATCATTTCTCTTTTGACATAGCTAAACCAGCTTATTAATTCTTGAAGTTTTGTGGGTGTGATTTTAGGATTTCTGCATATAGTATTTTGTCATCTATAAATAAAAGAAGTTTAATTTATTCTCTTAAAACTTCATGCCTTTATTTTTTTCTTATTACACTGTCTGGAACCTACAGCACAATGTTAAATAGAGATGGTGTGAGCCGGGTGCGGTGGCTCACACCTGTAATCCTAGCACTTTGGGAGGCCGAGGCGGGCGGATCACGAGGTCAGGAGGTCGAGACCATCCTGGGTAACACGGTGAAACCCCGTCTCTACTAAAAATACAAAAAAATAGCGGGGCATGGTGGCAGGCGCCTGTAGTCTCAGCTACTTGGGAGGCTGAGGCAGGAGAATGGCGTGAACCCCAGAGGCGGAGGTTGCAGTGAGCCGAGACCGCACCACTGCACTCCAGCCTGGGCGACAGAGTGAGACTCCCTCTCAAAAAAAAAAAAAAAAAAAAATAGAGTTGGTGTGAGAGTGAGCATAATTTCCTTTTTCCTTATCCTAGGAATAAAATACTTATTCTTTTACTATTGACTCTCATGATAGCTGTAAGGTTTTCTTAGAAGACATTTTTTAAGTGAGGAGAAATCTTTTTTGTTCCTAATGTCTCTGGATCTTTTGATCAGGCATTGTGATGAACATTGTCAAATGGTTTTTATGCATCTATTAAAAATAATCATGTTGTTTTCATCCTTCTAACTTTGTAAAAACGCCCAAGCTATCTTCCAATGTAGCTGTACTATTTCATACCCAGCAGCAATTAATGAGAGTTCCTATTGTTCCACATCATCAGTAGCAATTAGTGTTGTCAGGTTGTTTTGTTTTGGGTTTGTATTTTAGTCATTCTTATGAACATGTGATGTTATATCATTGTTGATTTAGTTTGCAATTCACTAATAACAAATGATGTGCTTCTTTTCATATGCTTATTTGCCATCTCTTTAACTTTGGTGAGGTGTGGGTTCCGATCTTTTGTCCATTTTTAAAATTGGATTAATTTGTTTTCATGTTGTTGCATTTTAAGAGTTCTTTGTATATTTTGGATGACAGTCCATGATGAGGTGTGTATACTGCAAATATTTTCTCTCAGACGGTAGCTTGTATTCTCATTTTATTTTTCTTCAACTTTTATTTTTAGTTCTGGGGTACACGTGCAGGATGTGCAGGTTTGTTACATAGGTAAAGGTGTGCCTTGGTGGTTTGCTTCACAGATCAACCCATCACCCAGAAACTAAGCCCACATTCATTAGCTATTATTCCTGGTGCTCTCCCTCCCTCAACCCATTCTGACAGGCCCCAGTGTGTGTTGTTCCTCCCCATGTGTCCATGTGTTCTTGTCATTCAGGTCCCACTTATAAGTGACAAAGTGCAGTGTTTGGTTTTCTGTTCCTGCCTTAGTTTGCTGAGGATAATGGCTTCCAGCTCCATCCATGTCCCTGCAAAAGTCATTATCTCATTCCCTTTTATAGCTGCACAGTATTCCATGGAGTATATGTACCACATTTTCTTTCTTTTTTTTGAGGCGGAGTTTCGCTCTTGTTGCCAAGGCTGGAGTGCAGTGGCACAATCTCGGCTTACTGCAACCTCCACCTCCCGGGTTCAAGTGATTCTCCTGCCTCAGCCTCCCAAGTAGCTGGGATTACAGGCATCCCCCACCATGCCCCGCTAATTTTTTGTATTTTTAGTAGAGACAGAATTTTGGCATGTTGGCCAGGCTGGTCTTGAGCTCCTGACCTCAGGTGATCCACCTGCCTCGGCCTACCAAATTGCTGGGATTACGGGCATGAGCCACCGTGCCCGGCCCTATGTACCGTATTTTCTTTATCCAGTCTATCACTGATGGGCATTTGGGTTGATTCCATGTCTTTTCTATCGTGAATAGTGCTGCAATGAACGTACACGTGCATGTATTTTTATAATGGGATGACTTATGTTCTTTTGGGGATGTATCCAGTAATGGGATTGCTGGGTCAAATGATATTTCTGTCTCTAAGTCTTTGAGGAATCACCACAATGTCTTCCACATGGTTGAACTAATTTACACTCCCACCAACAATGTAAAAGCATATTCTTTTTTCTCTGCAAGTTCACCAGCTTATGTTGTTTCTTGAATTTTTATAAATGCCATTCTGACTGGCGTGAGATGGTATCTTATTGTGATTATGATTTGCATTTCCCTGATGATCAGTTACGTTGAGATTCTTTTCATGTTTGTGGGCTGCATGAATGTCTTCTCTTCAGAAGTGTCTGCTCATGTCTTTCGTTCATTTTTTAATGGTTTTTTTTTATTGTAAGTTTAAATTCCTTGTAGACTCTGGATATTAGACCATTGTCAGATGGATAGATTGCAAAATTTTTCTCCCATTCTGTAGGTTGTTTGTTTGCTCTGTTGATAGTTTATTTGCTGTGCAGAGCTCTTTAGTTTAATTAGACCCCACTTGTCAATTTTTGCTTTTGTCGCAATTACTTTTGGTATGTTTGTCATGAAATCTTTGCCAGTGCCCATGTCCTGAAAGGTGTTGCCTAGATTCTCTTCTAGGGTTTTCATAGTTTTGAGTTTTACATTTAAGTCTTTAATCCATCTTGACTTAATTTTTGTATAAGGTGTAAGGAAGGGGTCCAGTTTCAATCTTCTGCATATGGCTAGCCATTTCTCCCAGCACCATTTATTGAATAGGGAATCCATTTCCCATTACTTGCTTTTTGTCAGGTTTGTTGAAGATCAGATGATTGTAGGTGTACAGTCTTATTTCTGAGTTCTGTATTCTGTTCCATTGGTTTATTTGTCTGTTTTGGTACCAGTTTTTTTTTTTTTTCCTTAGGATTGTCTTGGCTATTCAGGCTCTGTTTTTGGTTCCATGTGAATTTTAAAATAGTTTCTTCTAATGCTGTGAAGAATGTCAATGGTAATTTAATGAGAGTAGTATCGAATCTATAATTTACTTTACACAGCATGACCATTTTCATGATATTGACTCTTCCTATCCATGAGCATGGAATGTTTTTCCATTTGTTGGTGTCCTCTTGTATTTTCATTTTCTTAACAGTATCTTTCACAGAGCAGACATTTGTTATTTTAGTAATGTTCAACTTACAATTTTTTTTCCTTTGTGGATCATGATTTTGGTCTTTTTTCTACTAATTCATCACCAAATCCCAGCTCAATCAGATTTTTCCCAATGTTTTCTTCTAGAAATTTTACAGTTTTGCATTTTACAATGTTTTCTTCTAGAAATTTTACATTGTACATTATGATCTATCATACATCGTGAGTTAGTATTTGTGAAACATCTAGGTTATTTGTCTAGATTCATTTATCTACATGTAAAAGTCCAATTTTTCTAGGGTCATTTGTTGAACAGATTATCCTTTTCTCATTGCATTGCTTTTGGCCTTTGTGAAAAATCGGTTTACTACATTTGTGTGGGTCTCTTTCTAGGCTCTCTATTGTGTCCTATTTATCTATGAGTGTACAGCAGATCCTTGAGTAACATCATTTTATTTAATGCCATTTTTTATAACGTTGATGAGAAAAAAAAATTTGATTCCCAGCAGGGTCCACTGTCTGTGTGGTGTTTGCATGTTCTCCCCATGTCTCTGTGTGTGTGCGTGTTTTTTTTTTTCAGGTATTCTGATTTTTTCCCACATCTCAACGAATGTCTACATTCTCCCAGTCCATGTGAATGTGGGCTGTAGGTTATAGGTTTGAATGTGCATTGTGATGAAATAGCATCCTGTCCTGGGTTGGTTTCCACGTTGTGCGTTGAGCTACTGAGATAGGCTTTGGCCACCTGTAACCCTGAACTAAAATAATCGGGTTGGAAAATGAATGAATAAACACATATTATTGTGAAATAAAAATTTAGGAAGTATACAACAATCGTATTGATGCATGACAATAAATGATACAAAAGTGCTCAGTGAGCCTGTTCAATTTGTTCTTGTTTTTGGACTGCATGGTGTTAGGAGGTGCTCCCTATAATTTTTGGTTTTGAAACATTTATTATTTGATTTAATACACCACCGCTGCAACTGCCATCACTCATGGATTAATCAAAATTTGAGTAAATAATTATCTTGTCTTTATTACTCTTTCTTAAACGTATGTATAACTCACATTTACTTTAATGTTTAATGTTAGAATTGCTTGGGTGTCTATTTAGAAGTTTGGTAATGTTTTCATGACCAGAAATACGTCATACAACTCTTATTTATATCAACTAGCCTATGGGAAAATTGTGGGGTTTTTTTGTATACATTATTTTCCTTAAAGTCACAGTTTCCATAAACTATGGACAATGTTAAGTGGGGACTTACTGTATTATTTTGCCAATACCAAAGTCTCTGAATTTTTGTAGTTTTATAGTGAGTTTCATATTGGGTAATGTGAATTCCCTAACTTTTTCCCTCTTTCTCAGCATTGCATTGGCTATTCTGGGTCTTTTGCATTTCCATATAAGCTTTAGAAACAATTGTCAATAAACGTTGTATGAATACAATCTTTTATACTTTTCTGGATACTGTTTGTGTGTGTGTGTGTGTGTGTGTGTGTATACACACACATACACAAACAATCTGTATGATATATATTTGTTTTTCCTTGCCTCTTTGCAGAGGCTTGGATTTCCAGTACAATTTTGAATAGACGTGAGAAAAAAAAAAAACTTATTTGCCTTGGTCCTGTTCTTAGGGCGAAGTCTTTTAGGTTTTTTCCCCATTAAGTATGATGTTAACTATAGAGTTGTTTTACAAGTGTTTCTTCCCAATAACAATTTATTGTCTCTCAATTCCAAATTTATCCCTCCTAGATGGCCCTATGATAATGGAGTAGAATATTATAAAAATTTCTCTTTTGCAACTGGCAGATGTTAAATTGTCAGTATAGTGCACAGATATGGTGGGTTTAACCTCTACCAACTAGCTATATTTAAATATTTGTTCCACTTGTCCTTGTAACTTTTTCCTTGTTTTCTGTCTACTTTTTAATAAAATATTTATTGTAATTCCATTTTATGTTTATTTATTCTATTTTTCAAATAGTGTTTGCCCTGGTGTTTAAAATGTATATTTCTTATTAATCATACACTATGTGCACATATTATTGTACGACTTTATGTTTACTCCAAAGTGAAAGAGTATACTACCAATTCTCCCCTTCCACTTTGTGCTATTCTTTTTGTTCATTTTATTTTTACATATAATATAAACATATAACACACTGCTTCTGTTTTTGCTTTAGACAGCCAATTGTGTTTTTAAACAATTAGAAATGATAAGAAACTTATTATGCTCTTTACAGTCATTTATACCGTTTCTAGTACCCTTCATTTAGGGTAGATGGAATTTCATGCCTGATGAATTTCCTTTTAACACTTCTTATAGTGCAGTTTGGCTGGCAGTTAATTCTCTGAAATTTTATTCCTAAAAAATCTTTATTTTATCCTCATTTCTACTTTTTAAAATTTACATACAGTAAAATTCATTATTGGTTTACAGTTTTAGCTGTCTTGACAAATGCATAGAGTCCTGTATACATGACCACAATCAAGATAGAGAACAGTTCCATGACTGCAAAACATTCCCTGTTGTGGCCCTTTTACAGTAAAACCCTAGGAATCACTATTCTGCTCTCAGTTCCTATAGATATGTGCTTGTCGGACCACCAGATAAGTGGAATCATACCAGTGATTTCACTGCCAGTAATATTCCATTACGTGAATGTTTCACAGTTTGTTAATCCATTACCGCTTGAAGGACATTTAGGTTGTTTAGAGTTATTAGTGATTAGCAATAAAGGTCCTGTGAATGATCACATGCAGGTTTTTGTGTGAATGAGTTTTCATTAAGTAGAATTGCTGGGTCATATGGTAAGTATATATTTAACTTTATAAGAAACTGCTAAATTGTTTCCCAAAGTGGCTATACAAGTTTGCATTTCTCATCATCAAGGCATAGATATTACAGTTGCTCAATATCAATGCCTTTACAAGCACTTGGTGTTTTTCCGTGTGTGTTTTTTAGTTATTCTAATGAATATGAAGTGATACTTAATTGTGGCTTTAGTTTGCACTTCCGTAATGACTAATAATATTGGGTAAAATTTTATGTGCTTATTAGCCATCTGTACATCTTCTCTAGTGACGGGGCATTTATACCCCACTGTATTATTTGGTTATTTTCCTATCTTTGAGATTTAAGTGATTTAAGAGGTGTTTTTATATTATGGATATATTTTGGTGTTTTATATTTTGACAAATACATGATTTACAAATATTTTCTCCAAGTCTGTAGTTCATCATTTTATCCCCTTAAAAGTTATTTTTCAGAGAGGAAACATTTTGTGTTTGAGAATGTCTAATTTATAATTTCTGTTTTTGTGGCTTATTATTTGATTGTCATGTCTACTAGTTATTTGCCTAAACTAAGGTCACAAAGATTTTCTCCTAGGTTTTATACTAGAAGTTTGATAGTTTTTAATTTTGTAATGAGGTCTATGTTCTGTTTAGAGTTAATTTTTTATAGAGTGTGTGGTATAGTTCCTTTTTAAAATTTCTGGATGACTGAATCTTCCAGCATTGTTTGTTGTAAAGACTATCCTGCCTTAATTGAATTGCCTTTTCACCCTGTCACAAATTACTTGGCTATATTTGTTTAGGTATATTTCTGGACTATCTAGTCTATTTTATAGTTCTATATGCCTATGAATTTGCAAATGCGAGACTACCTTGATTATTGTAATTTTATCGAAAGATTTATTGAAATATTTCCTCCAAATTGATTAGAATTTCTATAATCACTTTGTCATCTATTTTTAAAAATCACTCTGGCAATTCAATTGGGCTCATATTTAATCTATACATTAATTTGGGGAGACTTGTCCTCTTAACAGTATTGAATTTTCCAATCTATGAACAATGGACATAGTCCTAGTTAGCCTTAATCTTACATGTGCCTTGTGCCCCCTGACTCTCAAGGGTGGGATTGCTCAGTGATTTTACCCCTCCCATAGTAGTTAGAGATTTCTAATGGGATCAACCCTTGCCTCTCCCCTAAGATAAATGGTGTTATTATGATCCCTTCCTGTAGCCACAACAGGGCTACTTATGGCTTGAAAACATCAGGGTTTGCTGTCCTTTTCCCAGAAGCTTAAGGCTTCTGTTCTCTAGCAGGGGATTAAGAAGGTTCCAGATGTTCCTTTGTCCCTTTTCCTTGGCAGATGTTTCTCTCCTCCCCTAGGTCTGTACCATACAGAAGACTTTTCCAGATCTCCTTCCCTGGCTCTAATCTTTCTTTTGAGCTCCCATTGTGCAAAAGAGCCTGTGAATGAACGAGGACAATTCCCTCTTGGTTCTGTGTCTCCCAAGTGTTGTACATCGTACTTGCCCTTTTTTGTCTCTACCGAATGATTACCAAGTTCAGCAGAATTCTTCATAGCAACTTTATGGTGCCATAAGTCTATTATTCCCAGGTTCTGCCCCAGATAAGCAAGTGCATGTGTTCTATTTCCCCTTGAATGCTGTTTTCCTGTAGTTTTAACGTTAGTTGGGTGCTCTGAGATCTCAGCTATCAAGATGGGTAAAGAGAAATTATAATTTTGTACATTAACCAGCTTTTTCCTTTCATTCATTTGGGGGGTGGCACTTTGTCCAGCTTTCTGCCTCCTAAGCAGTAGGTGATGTATTCAATTATATTTTAAAGAAATTTTTAAAATTAAATATCTCACTGATGATTTTTATATTGATTACATGCTGAAATGGCAATATTATGGATATATTGGGTTAAATAAATTATATTATTAAAATGGAAAAAAAAGAATGGGACAAAAAGACATTTACCCGTATATTTCCAATTTCTGAATCTTTTCACTTTTGATTGAAATTTTCCATCTAATACAATATTCTTTGGCTTAAAGAGCTCCCTTCAACTTTTTATCTCTTGCAAGTCTGTTGGGCCTAGATTTTCTCTGCTTTATTTTCCTGAATATACATTAATTTCATCTTCACTTGTAAGGATATTTTTGGTAGAGATATAATTAAAACATTTAAATATTTTATTCCATAGTCTTCTGGTTTGCATTGTTTCTGATGAACACTCAGCTATAGTTATTAAGGTTGTTTTTCTCTATATAATGCATCTTTTTTCTTTGGTTGCTTTAATTATTTTGATTTCTATTATTGATTTTCAGCAATTTGATTGTTATGTGTCCTGGTGTAGTTTTATTTTTCATTTATCCTGCTTGGGTTAGATTTCTTGATCTTCCCGGATATGGGTTCATATTTTTTTCATCAACATTGAAACATTTATAACTTTATTTCTTGAAATGTTTTTCTCTGCCACTATACCTCATTTCTCTCCCACTGGCATATCAATAACACATATATAGACTACCTGATACTTTCACACTATTCGCTGAGTCTCTTTTGGCTTTACAGCTTTAATGTTTGTGCCTCAGTTTGAATAACTTTTACTGCCTTGTATTCATAATTAGATTTTTCTTCTGCATTTCTAATCTTATGAAAGTCATTAATGAATTTTTAATTTTTGGTATTCTGTTTTCATTTCTGAAATTTCTGTTTAATTAGTTTTTTATATTTTCTTTGTATGAATTGAGATTCCCTCATTATCTTAGTGGTTTATCTTTAAAACTTTGACTACGTTTGTAATAGTTGTTTTAATATCTTGTGTACAAATTTCATAATTTGTCATTTTTTCATTCTGTTTGTATTATCTTTGTGCTGGCTATGGGACACATTTGTCCTGCTTTAACATATATCTAAAAATTTTGGTCATGTACTGGGCATTATGAAATCTATATTGTTGATTGGATTTTCTTGTCTCCTGTAGCATAGTATACTATTTGTTTATCTGTTGTTCTGGCAGACAGTTAATTTACACACAGCTCTGTTTTGTTTGTCTTTGGCTATAGGCTTTATTAGGGTGGGTTTTAAGTACCCTTTGCTCTAATGCTTCATTAGTTCTGTTCCTCAGAGTCTAGTCTTTCTGGAGTATATACTGTATATCCAGGGTGTTTAATAAGATTTACCACTTAAATTTAACAGGTTTAAATTATGTGAGCATTTGTAGATACTCAGTTCACAACTTCCAAGTAAATGATTTTCCTGGATGTACCCCAGGAGTGTTTTGCTCAACCATGTGGAATCTCACCCACACGCATGTGCAACGGGGATAGTACTCAGCCAAACAATTGAGAAGACCCCTAAAGCATATTTCTGGATCTCCTTTCCTGCACAGCTCCCTTTGCTCTAGTACCTTGTATCATGATATCAACCAGCTTAGTAGCATTGGATTTAACCTCTGCATCTCCAGTTCATTTCGTTCTCCGTATGGTGTTCTAGATTCCCCTCCCTTTGCTACAGTCCAAAAAAATTTACTCAGGCTGAATGTCTGGGAGGATATTTGGGTCACCTAATTTTTCTCTTATCAGGGATCACAATCGTATGCTGCTTATTGTGCAACAATTGATAACAGTTGTCTTCTATAGCTCGTGCAGTGTTATAGCCATTTATGATAGAAAAACTAGGTCATTGCCAGTTACTTCATTATGGAGTGAAAATACTAGCTCTAAATTTAAGTTTCTGTAAACAATAAAGTTTATTTTTTTCAACCACTAATGGGATTTTCACATGTCTATTTCCAGTATTTTAAAGGCATTTATTTTCTATGTAGATGATATCATCATTTTAAACATATAATTATTTCCTGATTTTTAATTTCTTTATGATTTTAACAAGTTTGTATGTGTAAATATTTTAGACAAGCAAGAAGGAAATTCAGGAAAGTCAACTATTAGCTTGTAGAATAGAGGAGGTTTCTTGGTAAGACAACCAATCAATAATTTATCAGTATTGCTATTGTCATGCAGCTGAATCTGTGCACTGTAGACACTCAAGGCAAAATTTAATTCACATTTAATTATGGGGCATCTTTAAACAGAAAATATTACTGTTTTGTATTCAATAACTACATATAGTACTTTAGAAAAAAGACCAATCAGAAAATCATACAATGTACTGATGATGTTGCTGTAACTGCTCGTTGGAGCAAACTTTCATCAATACTCTCTGGAACTGCTGTGTCAAACTAGGGATGAGATTATAAAAAGAATCAATATAATTCTTAGTATCTATATACATAGATGAGCAAATTATGCATCTTTTTGTATCAGTATAATTAAAAATAGACTCAACTGCAGAAAAATATTGATGTTTATTTTGTATATGAAAAACTAGAAATATGTCCTCCATTTTAGACATGCTATATCTTCAGAACTGAATAGACCCTTCAGTGACAAAATGGAACTGAGGACTAGTAGGAAGCTAAAACGTTTTATTATTTCATCTGGTCCATCTTGACTGAGGAAAATTCCTGAAAGTCTTCCAGAGTCATACAAAGTATGTGAACATGGAATTCATGGAAATCTGGATTCAAGTCTTTGTTCCAGGTTATATCTCTGGGCCAAGTTAGCCTTTAAGCTTGACTTCACTCATCTGGAAGAACGTAATATCTAAATCATAAAAGTATTGTAAGGGTTAGGTAATGTTTGTAAAGATTGCTATATATGTTGTTACATGCAACTCTGGTTAGTTCATTTTTGCTATTATACAGTATTCCCCTTCTTAAATAAATAAAGCACACTTATCTACCTTTTTCTTTATTGTTATTTTTTAAATTTTCATGGGTACATGTTAGGTATAAATATCTATGGGGTACATGAGAAACTTTGATACAGGCATGCAAGAAGCAATAATCACATTATGGAAAATGGGGTATCCATACCCTTAAGCATTTATCATTTCTATTACAAATAATCCAATTATGCTATTTTATATTGCAAAATGTACAAATAATTTTTTGACTGTAGTCACATTGTTGTGCCACCAAATAAAAGGCCTTATTTTCTTTTTGTAACTTTTACTTTATGTTTGGGGGTACATGCGCAGGGTTGTTACATAGGTAAACTTGTGTCATGGGGGGTTTGTTGGACAGATTATTTCATCACACAGTATTCATCGGTTATTTTTCCTGATCCTCTCCCTCCTTCTACCCTCCATCCTCCAATAGACTCCAGTGTGTGTTGCTTCTCTCTGTGTGTCTGTGTGTTCTCATCATTTAGATCCCACTTACATGTGGGACCACGCGGTATTTGGTTTTCTGTTCCTGAATTAGTTTGCTAAGTATAATGTCCTCCAACTCCAACCATGTTCTTGGAAAGAATATGATCTCATTCATTTTTATGGCTGCATGGTATTCCATAATGTTTATGTACCACATTTTCTTTATTCATTTCCTCTATACTTCCATGACTATACTTTCACATGACTTCGTTTATCTGGGGAAAGAAACTGTGAAGCAGCAAAGTGTTCAAGAGTGGCCAGGATGCCTCTAACAGCCTATGCTCATACGTGTGAGCAAAGAAATGACCAGAAACTGGAACTTATATTTAAAGAACCAAAGCATAATAATTAAAAAAAAATGCAACCTGGACATGTGGTAGAAAAAAAAAGCCCATTTTCAGAAGAGGAATTCAAGCAGGCTGCAGAAATTTTCATAAGTAAAAGAAAGAAAAATGCTGATAGCCAAGACAATGGGGAAAAAGGCATGATGGACTAAGAGGGAAAAATAGTTGTGGACCTGACCCAGGACCCTGATGCCCTGTGCAGCCTAGGACACTGATTCATGTGTCTCAGCTGCTTCAGCCCCAGCCATAGCTCAAAGAGACCCAGGTACAGCTCAGAGCACCTCTTCAGAGGATGCAAGCTCTAAGTCTTGGCAGCTTCCATGTGATGTTAAGCCTTCCGATTCACAGAGTGCAAGAGTTGAGGCTTGTGAGCCTCCACTTAGATTTCAGAGGATGTATGGAAAAGTCTGAATGTCTGGCAGGAGTCTACTGAATGTGTGGAGCCCTCATGGAGGACCTCTACTAGGACAGCGTGGAGGGGAAATGTGGATTTGGAGCCTCCACAGAGTCTCCACTTGGGCACTGCCTAGTGGAGCTGTGAGAAGACAGCCACTGTCCTCCAGACCCCAGAATAATAAATCCACTGACAGCTTGTGCTGTTCACTTGCAAAAGGCACAGGCACTTATCGACCACCCTTGAGAGCAGCCACAGGGACTGACCCATGCAAAGCCACAAGAGCGGAGCTGCCCAAAGTCTTGGGATCCCACCCCTTGCATGTGAGACGTGCAAGGAGCTCTAGATTTGAGACATGGAGTCAAAAAAGATTATTTTGGAGCTGTAAGGTTTAATGATTGCATTGCTGGGTTTCAGACTGCATGGGCCCTGTAGGCCCTTCCTTTTGGCTAATTTATCCCTTTTGGAATGGGAGTTTTTACCTAATCCCTATATCATCATTGGATCTTAGGAGTAACTAACTTGTTTTTGACTTCACAGGTTCATAGGCAGAATGGATGAGCCTTGTCTCAGATGACACTTTGGATCTTTGACTTCTGAGTTAATGTTAGAATAAGTAAAGACTTTGGGGGACAGCTGGGAAGGCATGATCGCATTTTGAAATGCATAAAGAACATGATATTTTGGAGGGGCTGAGGTGGAATGATATGGTTTGGATCTGTGTCCCCACTGAAATCTCATGTTCAGTTGTAATCTCCAGTGTTGAAAGTGGTTCCTGGTGGGAAGTGATTGGATCATGGGGGAAGTTTCTCATGAATGGTTTACTACCCTCGCCCTTGGTCGTGATAATGAGTGAGTTTTCATGAGATCTGGTCATTTAAAAGTGTGTAGCACCTCCCCACCTTCTCTCTTGCACCTCCCCAGGCACTTAAGATGTCCCTGCTTCCCCTTCACCTTTTGCCATGACTGAAAGTTTCCTGAGGCCTCCCCAGAAGCTGAGCAGATGCCAGCATGTGAAAACTGTGAGGTAATTAAAACTTTTTTTAAAAATAAATTACCCAGTCTCAAGTATTTCATTATAGCAGTGTGAACATAGAATAACACTGGTTACATATTTCAATTTATTGCTTTTTGTTTTTTGTGTACCTCTTGTATATTTTTAGATTTGAGATTACTATTTGGCTTGCAAATAATATCCCATAATCTCTTATTTAAAACTGATGACAACTTAATTCTATTGCATAAGCACACCAGGAAAAGAAAACTCATAAAAAATCGACTCTTTTATTTCATTTCCCCAATTATAACTTTTTTTATTTCTTTTTTTAATCATCCAGTTTATTTTATTTTATTTTATTTATTTATTTATTTATTATTATTATACTTTAAGTTTTAGGGTACATGTGCACAATATGCAGGTTAGTTACATATGTATACATGTGCCATGCTGGTGCGCATTTTTTTATTTCTTTTTATATCTTATTGTATTGTCTATGTCTTGAAAATTAGTTGTAGTTATTATTTTTTATCAATTCATCTTTTCATATTTATCCTTAAGGTATGATTAGTTCACACACCACACTTACAACTTTATAATATGGTATGTGTATTTACTATTACCAGTGAGTTTTTTTTTCTTCATATGATTATTTTTATTACTCACTAACATTCTTTTCTTTTGGATTGAAGAACTCCCTTTAGTATTTCTTGTAGGACAGGTCTGGCATTGATGAAATCCCTCAGCTTTTGTTAGTCTTGAGAATGTATTTCTCCTTCATATTTGAAGTATATTTTCACATGATAACTATTCTAGGGTAAAACTTTCCTTTTTTTTTTTCCTTCACCACTTTAATATGTTAGGTCACTGTCTGCTGGACTGTGAGATTTTCGCTCAAAAGTTTGTTTCCAGAAGTATTAGAACTCCATTGTAAGTTATTTCTTTCTAGTCTCTTACTGCTTTTAGGATTCTTTCTTTACCTTTGACTTTTGGGAGTATTATTATTGAATGTCTTGAGGTAGACTTCTTTGAGTTAAATCTGTTTGGTGTTCTGTAACCTTTTTGGATTTGAATATTGATATCCTTTTCTAGGTTTGGGAAGTTCTTTGTTATTTTGCCTTTGAATAAACTTTCTATCCTGATCTCTCTCTACTTACTTTTAAAGGTCAATGACTTTAGATTTGCCCTTTTGTGACTATTTTCCAGATCTTGTAGTAGGCATGCTGCATTGGTTTTTATTCTTTTTTCTTTTGTCTCCACTCACTGTGTATTTTCAAATAGCCTGTCTTCAAGCTCACTAATTCTTTCTTCTGCTTAATCTATTCTGCTATTAATGGAGTCTGATGAATTCTTCAGTATGTCAGTTGCATTTTTTAATTCCAAAATTTCTCTTGATTCTTTTCAATTATTTCAATTTCATTGTTAAGTTTATCTAATAGAATTCTGAATTCCTTTTCTGTGTTATCTTGAATTTATTTGTGTTTCCTCAAAACACCTATTTTGAACTCTGTCTGAAGTTCACATATCTCTGTCTCTCTGGGATTTGTCCCTGGTGCCTTATTTATTTTGTTTGATGAGGTCATGTTTTCCCAGATTATTTTTATGCTTATGGGTGTTCATTGCTCTCTGGGCATTGAAGAGCTAGGTATTTATCTTATCCTTAACAATCTGGGCTTGTTTTTACCTGTACTTCTTGGGAAGGCTTTCCACGTATTTGAAGAAAGTTTTGTGTTGTGATCTAAGCTTTTGTTCACTGCAGCCATGTTTACGTTAGGGAGCACTTCAAGCCCAATAATGCTGTGGTTCTTGCAGACTCATACAAGTATTGCCTTGGTGATCTTGGATAATGTCCAGAAGAATTCTCTGGATTACCGGGAAGAGACTGTTTCTCTCTTTCCTTACTTTCTCCCACACAAATGAGGTCTCTCTCTCTCTCTCTCTCTCTGTCTGTCTCTCTCTCTCTCTCTCTCTCTCTCTGTCTTTCTCTCTCTCTGATGAGCTTCCTGGAGCTGGAGGGGAGGTGATGAATGCCCTTGTGGCCATCACCATTGAGATTGTGCTAGGCCAGACCTGAAGCCAGCACAGCACTGCGTCTCACCCAAGGCCCACTGTAACCACTATCTGGCTATTGTCTGCATTCACTCAAGGTGCTAGGGCTCTACAATCAGCCCGTCAGGCTTTTGTTTTTTCTCCAGTGTGGTGAGTTCCCTTGGGGTAGTTCCAGAGAGGCCATCTGGGAGTCAGAAAACTTAGGAATCTACCTGGTGCTCTATACTACTATGGCTGAGCTGGCAGCCAGACCAGAATACAAAATCATTCCCACTCTTATCTCACCTTTCCCCAGAGAGGGGAATCCTTCACTATGTCTACTAACCACCACAGGCCCACACTGAGTACTTCCAGGCTACCATCAATGTTCACTCTAGGCCCAAGGGCTTCTCCATCAGCTTGTGATGAATGCTGCCAAGCCTAGAACTCACCCTCAGGGAAGTGGGCTTCCCTGTGTTACAGGGTAGGTCCAGAAATGCTGTCCAAGAGGTAAGGACTGAAATAAGGAACCCCAAGTTTCTGCTTGGTGCTCTACCACACTGTGGCTGAGCTGGTCCTTAAACTGCGAGACTTAGTCACCTTTACTCTTCCCTCTACTTTTCTCAAGCAGAAGTCCTTCCTTATAGCCACTATAGCTATGAATTCTCTGGGTCACACCTGAAGCTAGCACATCTCACAGTGTCACCCAAGGCCCATAGCATGCGCTACCTGGTTACTGCTGCTGATTATTCAGGTCCCAAAGGCTCTTCAGTTAGCAGGTAATAAATTCTGCCAGGACTCATTCCTTCCCTTCAAGGCAGCGGGTTTCCTTCTGGCACAAGGTGTGTCTAGAAATGTTGCCAGGAAGCTAGAGTCTCAAATAGGGATCTCATGATTCTGCCCAGTGCCCTATACTACTGTGGCTGAGCTGGTATCCAAGATGCAAGATAAAATCCTCTTTACTCTTCCCTCTCCTCTCCTCAAGCATAAGGAAGAGGTCTCTTTTAGAGCTGTGAGCTGTGCTTCCTGGGGTTGGAGGAGGGGTGCTGCAAGTAATTCCTTGGTCACCCCATCTGGTGTCTCACTAGGTCACAGACCCACCAAGTCCACTGGCTCCATGTCCAGCAGAGCGTCAGAACTTGCCTAGGATTTGCAGTTCTTGTGGCCTTGACTGCCTTTCAAATTTATTAGAACTCCAGAGCAATGTAGCCCTCAGTGGCAGGGCTTGCCAAAACTCAGTTCTGACTGCTGGGATGGGCAATTCCCCTCTGACTAGGGCTAGTCTAAATGCTCCCTCTGTGGGTGCCAGCAGAGCATATTGTCTCTCACTATGACATGGCAGCACTAAGTCCCACTGGAAAATCCCACAATTGTTGCACTCTCCCTCTCCCAAGTACACAAATTTGCTTCTCTACTCCACGTGGCCACTGCCATGGGATGGGGGTAAGATGTCTTTGGCAATTTATGACTTTGTTTCCTACCCTACTCAGTTTATTTTTCAGTGGTATAAAGTTACAAACAGGCACTGTGATAATTCCCCTAAGTTTTAGTTCTAATAAAGGTGATTTCTCCTGTAGATAGTTGTTAAATTTGGTGTTCCTACAGGGAGGTTGATTGGTGAAGGCATCTATTTGACCACCTTGTTCTGCCTTTTGACTTTCATGGATTTGATTTTTATGTGTTGATATGGTTTGGCTGTGTCCTCACTCGAATCTCATCTTGAATTGTAGATCCCATAATTCCCTTGTGTCATGGGAGGGGCCTGGTGGGAGGTAATTGAATCATGGGGGCAGGTCTTTCCCGTGCTGTTCCTGTGGTAGTGAATACATCTCACGAGTTTTATAAAGGGGAGATCCCCTACACAAGATATCTTGCCTGCCTCCATGTAAGACGTGACTTTGCTCCTCATTCATCTTCCACCATGACTGTGGGGCTTCCCCAGCCATGTAGAACTGTGAGTCCATTAAACCTCTTTCCTTATAAATTACCTGGTCCTGGGTATGTCTTTATTAGCAGCATACGAACAGACTAATACATGTGTCTAAGTATGTATCTCTGTGACTTTCTTCTACTTCTGGCTTTTCATGGCTACCTCATAAATGAGATGGAGAAGTAGGAGAACAAAGAGATAGCAGTAGTCTCATGATGAAATGTCATACACTCCAGTCTAACAGAAGATCAGTAGTTTTCTCTTGGACAGATTTTTTTCAGTTTGTTCTGTGGCTTTGGTTAATTTTGAGCACTTAAAAATCACTGATTTTAGTTGCTTTGCCAGCGTTTTATTTTGTGTGAGTGTGTGAGGGTTGGAGTTCACCACGGTCCTCACTCCACCATTCTGGAAGTCAGTCTCACATCCAGTGATTTTTTAAAATTTGACATACTGATTATATATGTTCAAGGATTTCCACTCATTTTTTATGCCATATTCAAGACCTGTCCTGATTTTCCCCATTCTCTTTCTCTTTATGTACTTTTAAATGCATATTTTCTACATAATTTTCATAATCATTTGAAAACATTTGTCTGATAATTGTAGTGTGTGAATAATCACTGGGTCTGTTTCTATTGGCTGCATTTTCTCTTTACTACAGGTCTCATTTTATATTTTCACATTTTGTAACTTTTTAATTGTGTTTCACTTATTTTTTTTCTAAAAAGATTAGAGGATGAAATAATATGTGTATAGTGTTGTATGTTGGATATTATATAAATATTATTTTAATGTATATCAGACAATAAGCATTATATGTTATATAGTACACATTATATATATTATTAAATACACACTATTTGCTACTTGTATCATGTATTCAATATACAAACACACTTACATACATTTGAATATTTTTTTTGCTTGATCATGCGTGTCCCATCTACTTTTAGACAACTAGAGGAAGCAGCTGATCAGATTGAGCCAATCAGGAGTTGAGTGGGGCAGGTTTGCCACCTTAATCTTTTTAGAAAGTGCTTGAATGTTAAAGTACTGTAAGTCTGAGCCTATCTCTTTTGTTTCAGAGCTAAAACCCAGACTTTCCATGTCACCACAGAGCTGATATATTTCATTATATCAGAAATTAAATTAAGTGTAAATGTAGTGGTTTCTTTGGTTAAACATAGTTCGTCTCTTGCTTCCTGTTCTACTAAAGTGAGGTCACGAATTTCCCCCTAGTTGGGCCCTGCAAGTACATAATTAAAGACTCTACGCTTCAGACCTGGGGCATCTCATTTTTCCTAGATCTTGAAACTGAAAAATTATCAGAACTGCTTGTTGCAAATGATTGTCTTTGCATTTCAGTTTCCTCCACATTAAAACCCCACATTTCAGGCTATAGGTTAATCAGATATTTGACTGGTTTCTTCTCTTCCTGGCTATTACTGCTCATCTCTGGCAGATTTTTCCCTCTGCCTGTCTGGCCCCTGTGTGGCAATTATCACAAAGGCATGCAAAAACACTCTTTCCTTTGATCACTTAGGGAGGGGCCAATCCTCTGGAGTTTACTTAATTTATATGTATTTGTGTCCTAGCTTTCCAATGGCTTTAGAGTAAAAATGGATTATTTAGTGATTTTTAAATTCTTATTATTTCAGCAGGAAATGAGAGGTCTGTCACAGTTTTCTTCATTTAAGGGAATGAAAGCCTTCCTTGTATGTTTTTATCCCTGGAAACTTTTTTTCTCACAAACTTCAAAACATTCTGTTAAAAATGTTAACATGTGTGAACCCCGAATATCTGAGACAGGTCTCAATTTCATTTAGAAATTTTATTTTGCCAAGGTTTAGGATGTGTGCATGATATAGGGCCTCAGGAGGTCCTGATGACATGTGCCCGAGGTGGTCAGAGCACAGTTTGGTTTTATACATTTTAGGGACACATGAAAAATCAACATATGTAAGATAAACATTGATTTGGTACAGAAAGGTGGGACAACTCAAAGCAAATGCGCAACAACTCGAAGCAGGGAGGGGTCTTCCAGGTCATAGGTAGATAAGAGACAAATGGTTGTATTCTTCTGAGTTCTGATTAGCCTCTCCATAGGAGGCAATCAGATATGCATTTATCTCATTGAGCAGAGGGATGACTGAATAGAGTGGGAGGCAGGTTTGCCCTGCGCAGTTCTCAGCTTGACTTTTCCCTTTAGCTCAGTGATTTGGGGGCCGCAAGATTTATTTTTCTTTCACTCATGTAACCATTCAGATTTTTGAGATATCCAAATATTGACCCTTATATTAACCATACAAATTAGAATTATGCCTTTGCAAGGCTTTCTTTTGAAAGTCAGATAAAGTCACTCAGTGTCTCCTAGAAGTTTTCATCAAAGGAGCTCAGGGGAGCTAATTTTGACCTTAAAAGGCAGAAGATTTTGCCTGCTTTGTTAAAAAAGTGACATTAACTTTCCATGCTCCTATCTCTACATTAGAAAACAAGTAAGACAGATGATATTAGCTTGTGCCTCAGTGAATTTTACATTTGTAATTAAAGTCCACATTGAATGTCAGTGTTTTTCTCAATAATATACTTTTAGAATGCCCTATTTCACTTTTGTTTAAGACTTATAAGGCTGATTTATCAAAGTGAATAATAATTCACTCTTAAATTAAAAATAACATTATTATGTAAATAAATTAAATTTAAAATTATTATTACTATTCTAAAATAAATGAACAGACATGTTGTCACCTTGCCTTACCATTTGATGAGCAATATCAGTGCATATATTGTGATCTTTTGAATTGAGTTCCAAAGTGTCATTATTTTTCTAAGAGGATAATCTCTTTATTAAAATTACAATTTCTTCAGAGATTCAGTAATGTTTATATTTGAATGTAAGAGGAACATTTGTCAAAATAAGGAAAATACAGGGATTCCATAGAATGTAGATGATGTATTTTACTCGTAAAATATGGCTCAAATTGTTTAGCTTCTAGTTTATCCATAGTGTTCATGCCACATGCCCTAGGCTGTGCCTTATTTCAGTCACAGCCCTGGTGGACAGTTCGAACTTCCCTTGCAGCTTGTAGCATTTGGATTCAAGTGAATTAAAAAAAAGTATATTTTTTTTCATTCTGACCTAGGGCCTCCTCTTCCAGGAAACTTATTTTGAAAGCACACTAGAGAATGCAGATTTGTGGGTATGTTTGGGAGTATGTTAATGACCCTCAGAACAGCCTTTAACCAAAGGAGGATGGGATGTAAAATTCTGTAGCCTTATGGGATTAATTCCATAGCCTTCTATTTTCCAGGTGGTAATTCTGGGTAATGTTCTTTACCCTTCTCAGTGACCTCATCTAAATTAAACCCTCAGTATCGAACCCAATAATGCATGTTTATATTAGCTTCACTTTTTTATCTGTCTCTTGCTTTCTCTCCTGTTTTTTAGGATCACTCTTCAAATAAAATTCTTGTTGTAAAATTTATGTCCTAGGCTCTGATTTTAAGGGAACCCAAACATGAGACTAACATTATAAAAGTATAGAATTTAAATATCCACTCACCCTAATACAAAAGTCATGTGCTATATACTAGCATCATTGAAATTTTATGTGTAACAAAAGGTAGTTTATATAAAATTTATGAATCTCATATACATATATAAGGCACAGGTTAATTTATTTAATACATTTATTGTTCTTGTGTGTCAGATACTGCACCATGGACTTGCATTTTGATATTATAGAAAAACTTAACACATGGGAAATGATTGAAAAATCTTAAATAATCACTCGAGCAATAGTTAAATAAGTTATAATAAATTGTTTTCTGAGGGCCCTTTTGTGGTTGGTACTTTATAATTCAGTAATTTGTGGGCAGGTGTTGTGTTTTTGTTTTTCTTGATCTGGATATTTCCTATTTGCCTGTATATCCACTCTCAACCCTTCTCCATTAAGCTTTTTCTTTTCTTTTCTTTTCTTTCTTTTTTTTTTTTTTTGGAGACGGAGTCTCACCCTATCGCCCAGACTGGAGTTCAGTGGTGCAATCTCAGCTCCCTGCAACGTCCGCCTCCTGGGTAAAAGCAATTCTCCTACCTCAGCCTCCCAAGGAGCTGGGATTACAGGCATGCGCCACCACGCCTGGCTAATCTTTTTGTATTTTTAGTAGAGAAGAGGTTTCACCATATTGGCCAGGCTGGTCTCAAACTCCTGACCTTGTGATCCTCCTGCCTCAGCCTCCCACAGTGATGGGATTGCAGGCATGAGCCACCGCACCCGGCCCCATTAAGCTTTTCCTACTAAAATTTTGCCATGAATGGGCTACATCAAAGTGTTCCCTTTCTCTCTGGGTTGAAGCTTATTTCTGCCTATGCTTTTGTCAATAATCCCTTTGTAAACCAGCACTCTTCACATTACCCTTATTTAGATGTGTCTTCTGTTTCCTTTTGAGAGACTCACCTAAGGTATTCTTATTTATCTAAATATTTTGATGTTAGGACTTTTAGTCTACATTGCAAGACTGAGTTTACTTATAAACCTACCCATTCACTCACACCAAACACAAAGGCTGAGTATCTTAAAAAACAACACAACTTAATCACTACCTTGGTTCAAGGTATTATAATCTGTTGCTGTGATTACTGCAATAGGCTCCTAACTGGATACCTAATTGATTGCCCTTGCCACTACATTCTATAATCAACTCTGCACCCAGAGTGAACCTGGTAGAACAGATTGTCCCAACTCTCCTCAAATATTCTCTAATGGTACCTCATGAATAAGCATCAAAATATGTAAAATAGCGTGCAAGACCTCACAAAATCCATCTTCTCATCCCTTATGTCTGGCGCATTATCTACTTCTTTCCTCCTTACTTAGTCTGCTGCAGCTATGGTGACCCCCAGCAACAGTGGCCTTATTGCTGTGTTGAAAACACATCAGCCAATCCTCAGCTCCAGAGCTTTTGCATTTCATATATCCCCTTCCAGGGGAACATTTTCCTCACCTATTTCTCCCTAACTTTATTAGTCATCTGTTAAAAATTGACTTATAACTGACGACTTCTTTCTCATTCAATATAAAATAACACATACCGGCCGGGCACGGTGGCTTATACCTGTAATCCCAGCACTTTGGGGGGCTGAGGCGGGCGGATCACTTGAGGTTAAGAATTTGCGATCAGCCTGGGCAACATGGAGAAACCCCATCTCTACTAAAAATACAAAAATTAGCTGGGCGTGGTGGCAGGCACCTGTAGTCTCAGCTACTCAGGAGGCTGAGGCAGGACAATCACTTGTACCCGGGAGGCAAAGGTTGCAGTGAGCCGAGATCATGCCACTGCGCTCCAGCCTGGGCAACAGAACGAGACTCCATCTCAAAAGAAAAGAAAAGAAAAGAAAAGAAAAGAAAAGTATCAAAATGATAACAATTCTTCACTTTGCTTTCGTTATTCTCCATAAGATATACTTTAATGTGACATAGGAGATAGTTATATGTTTTTAGTATTGTCTGCACATCTCTGGTTTCTTATATTTTTACCATTTTTCTGTAAGCCCTCATCAACAGCATTCTCTAACTTCAAAATCCTAAGTTTAAAAGCAATATGAGGAGCTATTCAGATTAAAAAACCCAGGATGTCAGCAAGATGGCAGAATAGAAGATTCCACCCATTGCCCACTCACAGAAACACCCATATAAGCAGCCATCCATGCATGACAATATCTTCTGGATTCCAGGTAAGAGATTGTAGCAATAGGGCAGAACACCAAAATGAGAAAAAACCCATTGAAGAGGATAGGAAGGACAGTTTCACTCTATTGAAGTCACCTCTTCCACAAGTTGTCTCATTGCAGGGCTGAGAGAGATCTTCTCCCCCAGAGAGCTCCCCGTGGGGAATAGAGAGTGAAGTGTGCATTCAACTTTACCACGGACTCAGGTTCCAGGCCCAAGCCAGTCAATTCCAACATTAGGCTGACCCGCGTGGATGAAGGTTTCAGGATCTCACCAGTGATCCCTGGAGTCAAAATAATATTTATGGACTTAGGGTCCAGGACTGTCCTAGTGCTAGGCTGTCCCCCTCAGTCCCAGGTCCCAGGTCCACTCCAGCGATCTCCCTTGGATCAAGGCTCCAGGATTGGCCCAGCATCAGGAAACAGTGTGGACAACAGTTTGAACAAAAGTGTGGACAAATAGACCTAACACAAATATACAGTATATTCCATCCAACAAAAGCCAAATCCACATTCTTCTCAAGTAGACATGGAACATTCCTCAAGATAGATCATATATTAGGCCATAAGACAAGTCTTAACATATTTAAGAAACTGAAATCATAGTAAGTATTTTTTCCAACCATGGTGGCATAAAAGTAGAAATCTCTAACAGGAGTAAGTTAGAAAATTCACAATATATGGAAATTTAACAACAGAGATAAACAAACAGTGGATCAAGAAGAAATCAAAAACAAAATTTAAATGTAGCGTGATATAAATAAAATTGACAACACAACATACTAAAACTTAGGGTATGCAGCAAAGGCAGTTCTAGGATAGAAGTTTATAGTGGTAAATGGCTAAATTAAGAAAAATCAAAGAACTCAAACAACCTAACTTTACAATTCAATGAACTAGGTAAAAAATACACACTAAGCTCAAAGATAACAGAGGAAGAAAATAATTTTAAAATGTGGTATATGCATACAGTGACATATTGTTCAGCCTTAAAATGAAGAAAAACAAAACGTTTGTTATAACATGGATGAATCTTGATGACATTATGCTAAGTAAAATAAGCCAAACACAGAAAGACAAATACTGTATAATCACACTGATATGTTGAATCTAAAATAGTCAAACTTATAGAAGTAGAGAGTAGAAGGTGATTGCCAGAAGCTGGTGGGAGGAGAAAATGGAGAGGTGTTAGTCAAAGGATACAATGTTTCAGTTATACAAGATAAATACATTTTGGGGATCTACTATACAGCCTAGTGCTTAGAGCAAGCAATACTGTATCCTGTATTTCCAATTTTCTAAAAGATATTATGCTAAGTGTTCTTACCACACAGACAAAAATAGTTTAAAAAAGAGTTGGAAGGAAATTTTGAGAGGTGATGAGTACGTCTGCCATCTTGGTTGTGGTGATGGTTTGATGGGTGTATTTTTATCCCTAAACTCATTGAAACATATATATATATATATATGTTTGTATACATATATATTTGTGTGTATATATATATATATGTGTGTGTGTGTGTGTGTGTGTGTGTGTATTCAACATGCACAGTTTTAACAAATAAAATTAAGCCAGAATTGTGAATGAGGGCTAAAGAACATTTTGTTGATGTACTTTAACTGATTATGAGTTAAATTATGGTTCCTATAAATAAAAGGGTTCTGGGGTTTAATTCACACACAGAGAAAGGTGATGAGAGGTCAGAACTATACAGGGAACAGAGCTGAAATCATGTCTGTCCCATCTTTATAAAAGCTAGAATCCATAAAAAGTGTCCTATCCATTAATCCAGAAATGGAAAATCTCTGCTCGCTGTCCCAAGAAATTATTACCGATACTATCTGATCACAAAGCACTTCAGGAGAAAAAGTATAACCTATTATAAATAAAATTTCAGGAAAAATGCTGAGGTTTGATTAGGAACTACTGTTGCTGGCCATGTGGAATAGCTGAAACCAGACTTCATCTCCCACTGTAACAAGAAAGCTGGAGGGTATCTTAAAGCAGCTTTAAGATTTCATTACCACCCCTCTCAAATACACAATTTCAAATTCATTTTTATATCTTGGGGTTTCTTGATGGTTTTTAAATTCTCAATATTGCAAGATGGTAACAGATGATAAAATGAAGAAATACCTTTTTGTCAAAGATCAAATCAAAGACGCTGCCAGGGGAAAGTGTTTGAAAGATGAAACCAAGAGTGTGTCTGTAAATCCTTTTGTTAAGACCTGAGATAAATCAAAGGGAGTTTGTCAAAGTACTATTTAGTCACACAAGAGATTCCTCATACAGATTAAGCCTGGGCTTCACAGATCCTCTCAGTAAAATAATAGCCAATCTTGGAAGCTTTGGGGTGTTATCCCTCAGCCACCTCAGCAGAAGCCCAAGGTTAAGGAAGACTTATTTCAAAGAGGTTTGTGGGTTGGCTTTTGTCTAATGGGGTGAACCTTGACTCAAGGATGCCCATGAGGTTCTTAAAAGAATTAGATACAAAGAAATATCACATGATTGGAAATAATGAGGAGGGGCCTTTGAACCTTCAGAAGTGTATTGGGAGAAACAGGTTGAGAGAAATGTTAAAAAATAAATATGTGTTACCTTTCATGAAAAAGAAGACATGATTCAGAGGGCAAAACCAATTGACCAGAGGGTAGAGCTGAGAACCATAAAGAGTCATCCCACGTCTTGAGACCTAACACAAGGAACTCCCAACACTTGCCTTTCTGAATTGAAGATATATATATAAAATATTATATTATTATTAATTATTATATATTAATTGTATATATAATAATTATATATTAATATTATACATTAATTGTATATATAATAATTATATATTAGTATTATACATAATATATATTATATATTATTATAACTGTATTCCACATACTAGAAAAGTTAGAGACATGGAAGATATAAAAATACCTAAACTTCGAGAGATGAAAACTATAACATCTGAGATATAAATGCATTAGGTACGATTAATGATATGTTACATAACAAAATCAAAGCTTAGTGAACATGGAAACACAGCAATAGAAACTAAAAAAAAATGAAATATAGAAACCAAAAAGGATCCCTTTCACCCATCCAATGAAAAGGGCATCAATGAACTGTGAGATAATTTCAAGAAGCCTAATATAGGAGTTAGCAGAGTTCCTGAAAGGGGATCTCAAAAAATATGTGAGTAAATTTTGGATGAAACTTTTTCAAACTGCACCAAAACTATACACCTACATACCCAAGAAGCTCAACACAACTAAGACACAAGAAACATGAACAAAACTATACCATTGCACATTAAAATAAAGTTGTTCAAAACCAGTGAAAAAGAAAAATGTTTAAATAAATCAGAGTAAAAAGACACATTGTATACAGAAGAGTAAAGATAAAGAAGAAAGCACATTTCTCATGGGAAAAAAGCAAGTGAGAGACAGTGGAGCAACATCTTCAAATTACTAAAAGAAAAAAATACCTGTAAACCTCGAAATTATTTCTAATGAGTAGAATATGGCAGAAGCAATGGGATATAACTCCCAGAATTAGGCTGTTAGAAATATTTGGCTTTTGTCTTGGGCATACTCACCCTCTCTTAGATCTTTTACCCTGGGGAAATCCAGTTGACCTATCATGAGAAAATCTTGTGAAGAGGCCCATATTGTAAGAAACAGAGGCCCATAAATAATCATGTAAATAACCTTGGAAACAGATACTCCCTTTCCCCATCAATAAGCCTCAAGCCACAGATACCCAAGAGGGCTTTGCTTGATTCCTGACCCATAAAAATGAAAATATTAAATATTTGTTGATTTAAATTGCTAGGCTTTCGTTTGTTTGTTTTCTCTCTCTCTTTTTTTTTTTTTTTTTGACCGAGTCTCACTCTGTCACACAGACTGGAGTGCAGTGGCATGATCTCAGCTCACTGCAACCTCTGCTGCCCAGGTTCAAGAGATTCTCCTGCCTCAGCCACCCAAGTAGCTGGGATTATAGTCGCCTGCCACCACGCCCAGCTAATTTTTATATTTTTAGTAGAGATGGGGTCTCACCATCTTAGCCAGGCTGGTCTTGAACTCCTGACCTCGTGATCCACCTGCCTTGGCCTCTCAAAGTGCTCGGATTACAGGCATGAGCCACCGCACCTGGCTGCTAGGGTTTTTTTTTTTTTTTTAATGTATTTGTTATACAGCAATAGAAAAATACACAGGCATCCAATAAATAAAAGTTGGAAGTTATTTCTATCCTTAATCCTACAAGGGAAAGGGAAGAAGAAGTGCTCTTAACAAACTCAGTGTGAGCTAGAGCCATGGAAAGTGGTAGCCTGACTTCACCTGTAATTAAAAGAGGTCCAGTCATTGCCAAAGCCTCAGCACAGAGGAAGGAAGGAAATGACCATTATCTCTTCCTCCCCTCCTATCTCCTGCCAGTGACACCCATTGTCTAAATCTAGTAACAAGCCAGTGGGAGTAGTGTCCTAATGATACAGTTTTTAGGAACAGAACAAGGAAAAGAAGGACAGAGGATAGATATGGTGGGGTAATAGCCAACAGTATTCACAATGCACTAAAACACAGCTCTTTGTTCAAATTGAAGATATTGTGGCCTCATTTTAGAGAAACTTGAAAAAACAGAAAGAAGAAATAGTATACTGCAAAACCACTTATTAAAGCCTGTTTTTCAACATACTTGCTCCCTGTCAAACAATTGTATCTGTTTTTTTATTTAAAAACAAGAAAATTAAAGGAGAAGTAGATTCTCATTGAATAATGTCTCTATCTCTAAATCTACATTACAGAAGAGAAATGTTCAGAAATTAATATCTGCTTTTGAAAAGATTTTTAAAAGACTTTTAAAAGAGTATTCCCTAGTATGACAAGTGGAAAAGTCTTGAATTGCCTTTGTGACAAAGCATCTTTTGAATTTCAGAGACTGAGGCATTTCTGATTTAGCAATAGGAAGCATGAGATTTTTATCAAAATTTCAGAAAAGCCATTACTGAGTTTGCAAATAATTTGTCACACAAACCTGAAACAATGTGAGTACTCAACAAATTTTGCAAATAATGCTCTTTCTTTATTCTTTAAAGCTTTACTAATAATAGGAGAAGATGAGAAGATACAAGGGTCATGCAACAGTAGAATTTGACAATAAATTTGGCCGAGCACCTATTATAATTATCAATGTCTGTTTTAACACAGGGTAAATTCAGTAGAGTGATGTAGGCATAGGCCTAAATATAGTTAGCTTGAAGGTAATTGGAATTAAAGATTATACCTAACAAATAAAGGTGACTTTTTTTTAATAACTCTGGTTTTTCCCAGGAAGAAAGATCGTGCAGAGCCTAAATAAGAAAGTAAACATTTTTGGTTTAGGAAAAGAACGTTAAATATTTTTAATATATGGGAAAGAGACATTAGAGATAAAGAAGAAAGAGAAAACTGAAATGTCAACCCACTGCATAGGTATAAAAGGATGAAATTCAGAGGAAAAGGGGAGATACCTATGAAAAAAGGAAAGGAGACAAATATGCAAATTCCTCCGCTGCATATTTTTTGGTAGACGTTCTGGAGACTAGCTTGGGCATAAGAGTGGAGAAAGGATTCCTTTACATAGATTCAAAGAAAATATTTTGCTGATTCATGAAACAAAAGGACAAATGGCCAAAGAGTGGAGGATAATAATAATAAAGAATAGATTATATATCTAATATAGATAGGTGAGAAACTGCAGGGAGGAGGATAGGAATAGACTTCCCAGGACAAAATGATGAGATCTAGTATAGGCAATCTGGAGTTAAAGTGTAAAATAACTGGGATGGTAAGCAGTTATGACATATAGCAAAATGTATTAGAATTGAAGACTTTAGAGGATAAACAGTTCCAAGAGAGTATAAGGGTTAGGGTGTGATCATGTATTCTGTTGGATGAAATTTAGAGAAACAAATCATCCTTGGTGAAAAAGAGTTCAAATAAGTGTAAAGCCAGGGTATTATATAAGCTTTCAACATGGACATTGAATTCCTTGGATGACCGCAAATCTTGAGGCAGAATAAAAGACTGTGAGTAAATTGCTCGTCTTCAATAGAGATGGAATAATGGCCAGAATGTTGGTAGGTGAACACAGCAAGAAGAAATATAGGATAGTATTGCCAGATGGTGCTATTCTCGAAGGAGAAATTTCGTTTATTCAACTAAAGAGATTTTATCGAGCTCTCACTCTATGACAAGGGTAGGCATTTGGGATCCAAATCTGTGTAAGATGTTCACTAAACTTTGAAAATCCTAGAAGGCGAGTGAACAGGCTCTATTTTTTTTAAAAAAAGCTTAATTTGCACAAATATAGAAGAGAAAGAATTTGGATGCAGCAGCATAAAATTCCAACCTCATCTCCCAACTCCACGTTAAAGTGTGAGAAAATAAATAATTTACACACAAAAGACAATCAGAGAAAGAAAAAACACAAGAAAGAAAGAACTGCATTGTTCTGGAAGAAGTCCAGGAATTGATCTGTGAGCAGGCTGAGAATGTAAGAGTTTCAGTAGGTGTTGCAGAGGATGCAAATGACTAACACCAGTGACCTATGATTATAACATCTAATATATAAGTGTCAACTACCATCAGCCACAATAATGTTGCATAACAAACAACCATAAATCCTTGTGACATATGAGTGTAAAAAGTAGAGGTTCGTCTTCAAAGACTTTCCTCCCCATCTAATTAAGAATAAATAGTAACTTCTCTCAGAAGCAAAATTTATTCAAAGACCTGTGCTAACATTCTTAAATATCTGCTAGCAGTAATAAAGAAATCAATGTACTTTATGTTCTTAGCTCCCACAATTTAGCCTAAATATTTGCCCTGACATGCTTATCCTATTCCAAGCAAGTATTAGGTCATAGCCTGTTCCTCTTCTTTATTTGAAGATGTTTTTACCTTTATCAGCATTCCACAAGTTACTTCTCCTTCCTTTGTTCTCCTCTGCCTTTGCCTCTTTTAAAAAGTTCTAAGTTGCTAGCCAATCGGGACAAATACAGAATGTGAGGTTACGTTCCAGCCAATGGAAACTGGATACAGCAGTAGGGTGGATGCGTCAGGTTATAAATGACCCTGTATCCTTTGTTCGGTATACTCTCCTGGCAAAACTGCTGGCGAATGTACCATTTCTGCAGAAAGTATAAAAATGGCCTTGCTGAGAAATTAAATTTATGTTCAAGTGCTATTTCTTTAGGGCACCAGGGAACAAGCATTTCAAACATGAGGGTCATTTAATCAGCTCACTAATTTGCAGGGTTCAGCTGAACTGGGATAGGCTTAGCTAATGTTAGGCTCACTCATACATCTGGGAGTCAGCTGGCTGTGGCTGATCTAGAATTTTCGGGGCAGAAATGACTGGAATTACTCAGCTGTGTTCCATGCATGTCATCCTTTATCAGGATATCCTGCACACGTTCTCATGACAGGAAATCCAGAGCAAGCATGTCAAATAGCAATTTTCAGGCCTCTGCTTGTGTCAAATTTGCAGACATCTCATAGGCTGAAGCAAATTGCAAGTCCAATCCCAAAGTCAAATGCTAAGGCTGAAAGGGCATTAAAAATAGGTTATCAGTTATCTTCCTTGGTTGAAGCCTGCTGTTAATAAAATCGATTGGGCAGTTAAGTAACTGGTTCTCGCCTGCCATGGATTCATACTGTGACCTTGGAAAGTGGTTTTCCGGCTTTGGGTCTCATTCTTCTCTGGCAATACACACACACAAACACACACACACACACAGAGAGAGAAATATATATACATGCGAACACACTCCATAGCAAATTTCATAAATTTGTATATTTGTGTGTGTGTGTCTGTAATATGACTAAAATCTTGTGCTCTCAGGAAGGGAGAATTAATCTAAAATTTGTCTATGCAATGAAAGTATTTTTATAATAGATGGAATGTAAGATATTTTAACTGGTAAGCAATAGGTTGCCAAATAAATGTTCTTAGTAGTTTTAAACTACTGTTATTGAAGTTTGTGTCATTTAGAAAGAAAGAGTAATTGAGTAGTGTGGCAATAAACATATGTGTGCGTGTGTCTTTATAGCAGCATGATTTATATTCCTTTGGGTTTATACCCAGTAATGGGATGGCTGGGTCAAATGGTATTTCTAGTTTTAGATCCCTGAGGAATCGCCACACTGTCTTCCACAATGGTTGAACTAGTTTACAGTCCCACCAACAGTGTATTTCTCCACATCCTCTCCAGCACCTGTTGTTTCCTGACTTTTTAATGATTGCCATTCTAACTGTAAATGACGAGTTAATGGGTGCAGCACACCAACATGTCACGTGTATACATATGTAACAAACCTGCACGTTGTGCACATGTGCCCTAGAACTTAAAGTGTAATAAAAAATATATATATATATAAAAGAAAGAAAGAGTAATTGAGTAAATAAGTAGGTTATGCAAGTTCCCTGTGGAGAAGTGATCTTCTAACAAATGGATCCTCTGGAAATAACAGCTATAAAGCCAAGGTTAATTATTTTAAAAATAACTACTTGAGTACGCTAGGGATTGAAGAGAGGCAAGAAGATTTTGGAGGAGAATCAAAACATAGAACAAGCTATTGGCATAAAATGAATTATCTGGTGTGTATGTGCTTGCATGTGTACATATGCTTGCCTTCAGGGTGAATGTAGTCAATAAAACTCAAAAAAAAAATCTGTTTGGAGGAAGCAGAGGAAAGAGCCTGAGATAAGCAAGTTGCTGGATTCCATAGATTAGAACCCTGGGGGAATAGTACCAGAGAAGGTGAATACCCAAGTATGTGTTTAAACTCAAGTTTCTAGATGAATCCTGAACCACACACAACTCATGCAACCTAAAAGGAATTTGAAGCCATTGTTGAAAAATAAAACTAAACTGAGATCTGAGCCCAGGCATGACAGTTTGCAGTTTGAGTCTAACCAAGTTAATTGCACATTAATTAAAAAATATCAACAGTCTTCAAAATAAGAACAGAATGCTGTTTCCACAACACAACAGGCACAATAAGGATAAAATACAAAATCAGCTGACATCCCCAAATCAGGAAAATGTGATATAGCCTCAGAGAAAACCCAGGTATTGGAATTATTACACAAGACTTTAAAGTAGCTATTGTAAATATGTTCAGTGAGTTAAAGGAAAATATACGAATAAACAATGTAAATGTAGAAAATATCAGCAGAGAAAAATATAAATAGAACCAAATATAAATTTATAACTGAAAAATATCATACCTGCAGTTAAAAAAATTAATGGATTGACTTAATAGCAGCAAAGAAATGATAAAGGAACAAGTTAGTGAACATCAAGACAAAACTAAACAGAAATCATCTATCCCAAAGAAGAGAGAGAAAAAAATGTTGAAAAAGTAAAGAAAGGTCAGAGAACTTCCGGAGAATTTCAGATGGTATAACATATGGGAAATTGGAGTCCCAAATGGAGAAGAGATATGAGGACAGAAAAAGTATATCTTAGAAGGAGTAATGGTTAAAAACTTCCCAAATCTGGTAAAAGACATACATTCACAGATTTCAGAAGTTCAACGGACTCTTACGAGAATAAATTTCTAAAATTCCATGTCTAGTCATATAATAGTGAAACAAAAGAGAAAGAGAAAGGAAATTGTAAATCTAACCACAAAGAAAACATAAATTGTATTTAGGAAAACAGTGATTCAAATGCCTAAGTAGTGTTCATTGAAAACTCTGGAGGTTCAAGACTGCAATGGCACAGTAAAAGTATAAAAGGAATAAGTCAACCTAGAATTATATATGAAATGAAAACGTCCTTTAATAACGAAGTTAAAATAAAGACATTTTTAGATAATGTAAGCTAAGTGAATTTATTGCTGCTATGCCATACTACAAGAAATGGTAGCATGGAGGGCTGTTGAATTTTGTCGAAGGCCTTTTCTGCATCTATTGAGATAATGATGTGGTTTTTGTCTTTGGTGCTGTTTATATGATGGATTACATTTATTGATTTGCGTATGTTGAACCAGCCTTGCATCCCAGGGATGAAGCCCAGTTGATCATGGTGGATAAGCTTTTTGATGTGCTGTGGGATTCGGTTTCCCAGTATTTTATTGAGCTAAAAACTCTCAATAAATTAGGTATTGATGGGACATATCTCAAAATAATAAGAGCTATTTATGACAAACCCACAGCCAATATCATACTAAATGGACAAAAACTGGAAGCATTCCCTTTGAAAACTGGCACAAGACAGGGATGCCCTCTCTCACCACTCCTTTTCAACATAGTGTTGGAAGTTCTGGCCAGCGCAATCAGGCAGGAGAAATACAAAAAGGGTATTCAATTAGGAAAAGAGGAAGCCAAATTATCTCTGTTTACAGATGAGATGATTGTATATTTAGAAAACCCCATCGTCTCAGCCCAGAATCTCCTTAAGCTGATAAGCAACTTCAGGAAAGTCTCAGGATACAAAATCAATGTGCAAAAATCACAAGCATTCCTATACACCAATAACAGACAAACAGAGAGCCAAATCATGAGTGAACTCCCATTCACAATTGCTTCAAAGAGAATAAAATACCTGGCAATCCAACTTACAAGGGATTTAAAGGACCTCTTCAAGGAGAACTACAAACCACTGCTCAACGAAATAAAAGAGGACACAAACAAATGGAAGAACATTCCATGCTCATGGATAGGAAGAATCAATATCATGAAAATACCCATACTACCCAAGGTAATTTATAGATTCAATGCCATCCCCATCAAGCTACCAATGACTTTCTTCACAGAATTGGAAAAAACTAAAGTTCATATAGAACCAAAAAAGAGCCCGCATCGCCAAGTCAATCCTAAGCCAAAAGAACAAAGCTGGAGGCATCATGCTACCTGACTTCAAACTATACTACAAGACTGCAGTAAGCAAAACAGCATGATACTGATACCAAAACAGAGACATAGACCAATAGAACAGAACAGAGCCCTCAGAAATAATACCACACATTTACAACCATCTGATCTTTGACACACCTGACAAAAACAAGAAATGTGGAAAGGATTCCCTATTTAATAAATGATGCTGGGAAAACTGGCTAGCCATATGTAGAAAGCTGAAACTGGATCCCTTCCTTACACCTTATACAAAAATGAATTCAAGATGGATTAAAGACTTAAATGTTAGACCTAAAACCAAAAAACACTAGAAGAAAACCTAGGCATTACCATTCAGGACATAGGCATGGGCAAGGACTTCATGTCTAAAACACCAAAAGCAATGGCAACAAAAGTCAAAATTGAAAAATGGGATCTAATTAAACTAAAGAGCTTCTGCACAGCAAAAGAAACTGCCATCAGAGTGAACAGGCAACCTACAGAATGGGAGAAAATTTTTGCAATCTACCCATCTGACAAAGGGCTAATATGCAGAATCTACAATGAACTTAAACAAATTTACAAGAAAAAATCAAACAACCCCATCAAAAAGTGAGTGAAGCATATGAACAGACACTTCTCAAAAGAAGACATTTATGCAGCCAACAGACACACGAAAAAATGCCCATCATCACTGGCCATCAGAGAAATGCAAATCAAAACCACAATGAGATACTGTCTCACACCAGTTAGAATGGCGATCATTAAAAAGTCAGGAAACAACAGCTGCTGGAGAGAATGTGGAGAAATAGGAACACTTTTACACTGTTGGTGGGACTGTAAACTAGTTCCACCATTGTGGAAGACAGTGTGGTGATTCCTCAGGGATCTAGAACTAGAAATACCATTTGACCCAGCCATCCCATTACTGGGTATATACCCAAAGGATTATAAATCATGCTGCTATAAAGACACATGCACAAGTATGTTTATTGCGACATTATTCACAATAGCAAAGACTTGGTACCAACCCAAATGCCCATAAATGATAGACTGGATTAAGAAACTGTGGCACATATACACCATGGAATACTATGCAGCCATAAAAAAGGATGAGTTCATGTCCTTTGTAGGGACATGGATGAAGCTGGAAGCCATCATTCTCAGCAAACTATCACAAGGACAGAAAACCAAACAGCATGTGTTCTCACTCATAGGTGGAAATTGAACAATAAGAACACTTGGACACAGGAAGGGGAACATCACACACCGGGGCCTGTCATGGGGTTGGGGGAGAGGGGAGGGATAGCATTAGGAGATATATCTAATGTAAATGACAAGTTAATGGGTGCAACATACCAACATGGTACATGTATACATATGTAACAAACCTGCATGTTGTGTACATGTACCCTAGAACTTAAAGTATAATAATAATAATAATAATAATAATAATAATAATAAATGCTAAAGGAAGATCATCATGTTGAATAAATTGATCCTAGAGAGAAATGTGGTGCTTCACATATGAGGGAAAAGCATTAGAAATAATAAATATGTAGATAAATGTAAGTTAATATTTTCCTTGTAATTTCTTTTAATAAAATGCACAACTGTTCAAATAAAAAATCATAACATTGTCCTGTGGGAGTAATTATGTATGTAAATATAATACCTCTGACAACCGTCATATCATAATATATATTGCACAATATGCACAAAAAGTTATAATATTTGCAACACTATATGAGACACAGAACCAGAATTTATAAAGAATTCTTACAACTCATTACAAGAATATAAATAACCTAATCAAATAATAAAAAAATTTAAACAGACCCTGTACCAAAGAAGATATTCAGATGACAAAATGCACATGAAGAAATGCTCAAAATCATTATTTCTTAGTGAAATGAAAGGTAAACTATAATGAGACAACAGTACACATCCTTAAAAATGGCTGAAATTAAAATATAGATAAAACTAAGAGATGGCAAGTATGCATACCAACTAGATTTCTCAAATACTTCTATAGAAACTGCCAAATGATACGGCTACTTTGAAAAACAGTTTTTCAATTTTAAAAAATGTCAAAAATACATATATTTAAACAAAAAAAGTCCCAGCCCTATCTCACTCCTAGATATTAATTCAAGAGAATAGAAATTGATGTCCATACAAAGACCAGTTTGTGAATGTTGATAGCAGCTGTATTTGCAATAGCAGTTTCATTCATAATAACAAAAAAAGCAGAAGTAACCTACATGTTCATTAATTGATTAATGGATAAACAAAATGTGGTATATCCATACAATGGAATACTGATGCAAAGACATAGATGCCTTGTCTGCTTGGGTACAAGGCAACACTGCTCTGCTGTCATTCATTCCTTAGAAGTCCCGTAGGGATACAGCTGAAGCTATTCTTCAGCTTAATTCACATCTTTGCTAGGTTTTCTTCTTTAACTAAACCAACTTTCCTCATTTACTTACAAGTACCTCCTGAGTGCTTCATCATTAAATCACTTGCACAAGAATAGCCTTCTCTCGTTCCCTTTTTAAGGACCCGTGCTAAGACAATTGATATCCTGAATGTTCCTAGGAAGCCAACTGTAAGTATGGAGGTATGGAGTTTGGTCACTCGTAGCTGACTGGCAAATCTCTGGTAGTAGGCTGAGCCTTGATATTCGCTGAGTTGCTGTGACAGTGCAGTTAAGTTATTCACTCTCCTTTGATGAGCTGAGATGAGATACAGGTAATAGGGAATGTATTGGCTTGTGCAATACCTGTGGTATTTAAAAGGGAGAAACAGTAATGATAAGAATTGTGAAATTGGGTGGTCATTGTTGATTGCCAGTGATACTCGGAAGAGAAAAAAATGGCAGGTTAGGGCTGGGCGCAGTTGCTCGTGCCTGTAATCCCAGCACTTTGGGAGGCCGAGGCTGGCGGATCACCTGAGGTCAGGAGTCCAGCCCAGCCTGGCCAACATGGTGAAACCTCGTCTCTACAAAAAATACAAAAAAAAAAAAAAAAAATTGCCAGGCATGTTGGCGGGCGCCTGTAATCCCAGATACTCGGGAGGCTGAGGCAGAAGAATCACTGGAACCCTCGAGGCAGAGGTTGCAGTGAGCCGAGATCATGCCATTGCACTCCAGCCTGGGTGACAAGAGCAAGGCTCCATCTCAAAAAAAAAATGCAGGTTAAAGTCCCACATTGTCATGAGGAATGATATTTTTAATATATTGTGGAATTTGGTTTGTTACATAGGTAGACATGTGCCATGGTAGTTTGCTGCACCCATCAACCTGTCACCTACAGTAGGTATTTCTCCTAATGCTGTCACTCCCCTAGCCCCACAGGAAAATCCTATTTTGCAGTTTGCCTAATAGTACCGGTACAGGTGTTCAAGCAAGTTCAGTCATGGAAACTGTAGCAGAGACTCATAAGTTAAAATTTTAACCATGTATCAGAAGGAAAGAGAAAATTCACAGCCTGTTGAGATTATAGAGGTTATTGCAAAGGGCTATGCAGAAAAGTGCTATTGAGTGTAAAGGGGCAAACACTCCCTGCTAACATTTACAGGATCCTTTGAAAATTAGATGTGATTCTGTGTTTGAAAGCGTTTGTAACATGGCAGGCCCTTTAAGAAGCTGGTGAATTTCAGAGCAAATCTGACTTTCTCAGAAACTCCTCCAAGAAATGGTGGTTGTTATAATAAGTTACAATAGTTGCCTTTTATTAAGCATCCACTATGTGACAGCTTATGAGAGAGACTACAAGTGCTCATCCACATCTTGTATTCATCCTTTAACACGGCTATTATTTCTGTTGCGAGGAGTATTTAAATATTTTAATTATGAAGATGGTAGCTTATGCATTCTTATTGCAAAACTATTTGCAAACACAGATAAATCACAATTCTCAACTTTACAAAGTTGCTTCAACATTCAGCCCCTTCTTCATAGGTATCTATAATTAACAATCTGGAGTGTATTGTTTTAAAGCTTATTCTAGACTTTTTCAGAAACAGATGTACTATAAAAATGCATTTTTTTTAACATAAATGGGTAATTATGAACATATTGATCTGTCACTTGCCTTAGCACTTAATAAAATGGGTGCAGGACCTTTCCATGACAGCACATATGGTATATCCACTCTAAAGTATGTATATACCATAATTAACTAAATCATTCTCCTCCTGATAGACAAGTTGTTTCCCATTTGCTTCTATGATTAATAGAACTAAAAACAACATCTTTAAACATGAATTATTGGACATCTATTTGTGTTTTCTCATAAGAAAAGCATATTAATGAGAAAATTGATTACTGTAGATGGAGTGTGAATATTTTAAATTTTTACAAATATTGCTGAAATTATGTTTCAAAAATGCTATACGTACTCATTTTCTCAGAAATTAATGTGTATAAATACCCTGCACTTTCACAAACATTTTATCAATCTTCACATTTTTATCAAAATTAGGGGTGTAAAGATGTTGTCTCACTATTGTTTTAATTTGTATTTCTCCATTTTTCCATTAAAAAGAACATTAAGTTAATTCTTCACCTATATAAAGCTGAATTCATGCAATGATGTCTTTAGTAACATGATTTCTTGGGGGAATGATTTAAAAATATGGGCCGGGCATAAGAGGATCACTTGAGACCAGGAGTTCAAGACAATCCTGGGCAACGTGGTAAGGCCATATCTCTGCAAAAATCTTTAAAAATTAGCCCAGTGAGGTGATATGGGCCTGTGGTCCCAGCTACTCAGGAGGCTGAGGTGGGAGGGTCGCTTGAGCCAGAGTCCAGGAATGAGATCACATACAAAACTTAAAGTTCAGAGAGCTGAAGGCCAGGTGGCACTCAAGGCTCTGAATCCAGAGTTCAGTGTAGTGAGGAGAAAGATCCAAAAGGAAAAATGAAGAGGGATATGGGTGGTGATGGGACTGGTACAGGACAACTTCTGTGAATAAGCTTGAGAAATTTCTACATCATTATTACCAGCTAAAAGTTACAGAGTGTTTGGAGTAGGCAGCTCTACTGGACTTAATCAGCACCCTGCCTGACATTTCACCCTACCTTAAAACCCCCCCTGCTTTCTATCCATAAGAGCATAGCTGGCTCTGCTGCATTATTTTGGGTGCACAACACTCTTGACCACTCTAGTGATCTATTGTAAACTTGCCAAGTCCCAGGGCTGAAAGCTGTCCTGATGCCTGCTGGAGGTTTGTATTTCTTACCTCTGTGTACAGTGGACCCCCTCTATAGAGGCTGGGGCTATGCAAGTGAGTGGAGTTGGTGACTGATGACTGGCAGTTGAGATGGACCAGGAATCCCAGTGAGCAGAGCAAGAGAGTGTGTAGCTGCAAAGAAGGGGAAATGAGTGAGAACTTTCCTGGACCGCAGTGACTCTGCAGATAAAAGACTGGGTGTGAACATGTCTTAGAAAATAATCCAGATAGTGTTCCTATCCCTTCCCTTCCCTTCCCTCCTTTTTATCCTCTCTCCCTCCCATTCCCCCTCCCTCCCTATTTCTTTGTTTGGAGCATTTCATTGAAATATAATTCATATATCATGAAATTTAACCATTAAAAGTATAAAATTCAACAGTATTTAATATATTCAAAGATACATGCAACCACACCCCAGTGAATTTTAGAATATTTTTATCACCCCGAAGGGAAACCACATACATGTTAGCTATTGCCTCCCTATTCTCCCACCCAAACCCCAACCATAAATAACCACACATATATTTTCTGACTATGGATTTGCATATATTGTACATTTCATATGAATAAACTTACAAAATATTGAGGTTTTTGACTGCCCTACCCTTAATAGGTCACAATTTTACCCCATGTTTCTTATAAAGAAAGTGACCTAATACATGTTGAATATGTTGTCTCAAACACCATTACTATAGTTCTTGAGAATGCTGTCAGTTACTTTTCTTAGGGTATTATTTGGTCCTCCTGAGAACTGCTAGTTGCTTACAGCATATAGTGGGGCTCATCAAATACCATTATTAAGTAGGTGGCCTGTGGGTGGGATTTCTTTGTCTACCTCTTTTTGGGGGAGTGCCCTTAATTCTGTTTATGTGATGTATCATATTTATTGATTTCTGCATGTTCAACTATCCTTGCATCCATGGTATCAAATCGATTTTATTGTTGTGTATTGTCTTTTTGACATGGTGTTGGTTTTGTTTTGCTAATATTTTGTTGAGGACTGGGGAGTGTTATTGTTACCCTGCACACATCAAACCATTTTATCATCTAGGTCTACCATTCTAAATCCTGATATCACCCCCTACCCAAACACAATGTGAAACACCTAATCCTTATACTTGCCAGTGTGACAAAGATTTCAAGAGAAGATTTGTCTTCAGTGCTCAGTCCTGATCCAGTTCTTATCCGTCAATAGCTGGCTAACTGTGGACTTGCCAGCCTGGTTGCCAACACTACAGAACCCTACTTTTCTCCCTTCTCATGTGCCTCTTTCCTTCCTTCCCTCCCCAACACCAGGGAACACATAAAGAAACACACATATGCTCTAGAAAGAGGAGCTTTTTACAACTTGTTGATTTTAGTGTAATCGCCGTCCTTCTACACTGTTGTAAGGGTTAGACCCAATGTGGTTGACTAATTCTCAGCAGCAAAGCTCTTTGAAGATACAGCAGATATTTCTGAGCCTGCTGGCCCTTGCTCAGTAATTACTGGCTGTACAGATCATTACTTGAAGTACTGGAATTGTTCAGGGTCTCTTTGTCCATATTTGGCTGATTTTGATTCAAGTTCTTATTCACTTCCTGGTAATGGCTGAATAATGTTCGCCCTCTTTCTCTGGTGTGCTTTCTTGAAGGAGTGGTATTTGTTTGAGAACATTTTTTTTCTTGAACTTCCTTGAAGAAATATTTTTACGCTTATGGCTGTATTCTGTAAATGGGAAGACAACATGGTGATCCTAGAAGGACATTGATTTGGAGGAAGAGGGTGGGGATTAGATGGGAACAGAGGCTTCATTTGAAACAGTGCAGGCTAAGGAGGGGGTTTGTGAGCTTGTGAAAGGCAAGGGCATGGTAGGAGTCATGAGGGGAGTCCATGAGGAAGAAGAGAATGAGCCTAGATTGGATTGTGTCCACTGACACCTTCTCTAGGCCTTTTTCTTCTTCTTCACTTTTATGTTTAAGATTAGTTGTTCTATAACCCTGCTAGGCACATGTCTTTTTCTGGTCACCTTAGCCATGTCACTGCCTCCCAGTGGGCTCACCTAGGATTCATGGCCTCCCTATATATATCACTTTTCAGGAAAGTGAAGAGCTACGGGTCCAGTTTACTTTGGTCAGCCAGGCACACCTCCTAGCCAGTGATGGTCCTGGGGTGGCTCACACATTATAAAGCACCATTTCTGATGTTTTTTCCAGGGTGTGGGGCGGGGGTGGGATGGAAATGCTGAGAAGACTAAGATGGAGAAAAGAGGGCATTTCTTTGCTGCACCCTCAAAAGCCTTCCCAAAGTTACTTCCCACACCTCATCTCCCTATGCTTAATTTTGGTGGCACACATGGCGTGGAGAGGGTGTTTCGTCCAAGGCATTTACCGTGGCCATTCCGTTTTCTCCCTCCTCCTCTCACTTTAATGGCACCTCATATTTTGAATGGCTTACTCTAAATTCCTTCAAGGTAATATGGCCACATTCACATGTGATAAATATGTAAATCATCCCACTTCTTTCCTATTAGAATGGTTACAATTTAAAAAGAAAATAAGAAATATTAGCAGGCAAGGAAGTAGAGTATCTGGAACTCCAATTCTCTTCTGGTAAAAATATAAATGGCAAAATTGTTTTTTATAATAGTTTGATATATTCTTAAAAAGTTACATACATCTACCTCTGATTCAGCTATTCCATTCTTAGGTATTTATTCAAAAAAATAAAAGAATATGTATATAGGAAGACTTGTACATTAGTGTTCATAGAAGCTTTACTTAAAAGAGCCAAAACTAGAAATAAATTTTCGTCAACATATTTATGGATAAACAGTTGTCTATTCATACAATAAAAATAAAATTTAGCAATGAAAAGAATGAGATATTTACGGACACAATGGAGTAGATTAAATGCAAAATAATTTTGCTGAGTGAAAGAAGCCAGAGAGAAGAATAGTACAGACTGTCTGGATTTGTTTACTAAGAACTTTAGAAAATGCAACTGTCGTGATACAAAGCAGAACAATGGTTGCTTGGGAAAGGAAGGGGCAGAAAGGAAAGGAAAAGATTTAAAAGAGGCATGAGGAATTACTGGGAAATAATAGATATGTTCATTATTTTTATAGTGGTTATGGTTTCACATGTATATACATATTTTTAATTTACAAGTCATACTGTTAAAATTATGTTCAGTTTATTGTCCATCAATGTTACTTAAGAAAGTTAGTTTTAAGAAAATATGAAAGGTCTATCTTCTATATTACACCAGTTATTTTATACTCCTGCAAATGTAGCCTAAATTTTTCATGCTTTTTTGGAAGCTACATCATATGTCTGTATAATGTTGAGCTTTATTCAACTAAAATTTCCTGTACCTGTTGGTGCCTTAACCACACACTGCAGAGCCTTTAATAATTCATTTGTATTTATTTTCCTTTGAGAATTAAAACGTGCAAAACCCTCCTCTGTTCCTTTACCTAATATGCTCCCCTCACATGGATGACTTTTTTTTGAATCCTGACATATTTTTTTCAATGTATTAACTCCTCCAAATTACGTTATCTGACCTCAAACTGAATTCTACTTTTGGATGAATTCAGTGGTACATGGTGGAATCTGTTCGACCACAGAAAGGGCCATTTTAAAAGATCCATTATTTATTCACCAGTCACTGCCACTAGTCTCCCAATCATAACTGTGAAGCTCGCTGCTAAGACCACAACGTTTCTATGAGCTATTTATTTATTTGTTACTGGCAAGTTTTAACACTGAGAGCTTCATATAGTCCTATGCTTATCATAGCTTCTATAGATATATCTAGAAAATGAGAAACTGGTTACCTAAATACAATGAATAATGGAAAGTTACATATGAAATATCCATGTCTTTCCACTTTCCTCTCCAAAGGCCGTGCTGTCTTTGGAGTCAGACCCAGGTGGAATTTTATCCTTACTTAACAAAATTATTGACCTTGGTATGGGAAAATTATTTATCCTTTCTAAGGGAGTGATATGCTTTGGATCTGTTTTCCACCGAAATCTCACATTCAATTGTAATTCCCAGGGTTGGAGGTGGGGCTTGGTGAAAGATGATTGGATCACTGGACAGTTTCTCATGAATGATTTGACACCATCCCCCTCAGAAAGTTCTCGTGATAGTGAGTGAGTTCTCATGAGATCTGTTTCTTTTCAAGTGTGAAGCACCTCCCAGCTTGCTCTCTCTTGCTCCTGCTGCAGCCATGTAAGGTGTGCCTGCTTACCCCTTCACCTATTGCCATGATTATGGGTTTACTGAGGCCTCTACAGAAGCTGAGAAGACACTTCTCAGCTATATATATATATATATATGTGTGTGTGTGTGTGTGTGTGTGTGTGTGTGTGTGTGTATAGTTTAGCAATGCAAGAATGAACTTATACAGAAAATTGGCACCATAGAAGTGGGGAATTGTTATAAAGATACCTGAAAATGTGAAAGCAGCTTTGGATCTGGGTAATGGGCAGAGGTTGGAACAGTTTGGAGGACTCAGAAGAAGACAGGAAAATGAGGGAAAGTTTGGAACTTCCTAGAGATTTGTTAAATACTTGTGACCAAAATGCTGATATTAAAAAGGACAATGAGGTCCAGGCTGAGGAGATTTAAGATGGAAATGAGGGATTGGGAACTGGAGCAAAGATGACTTTTGTTATGCGTTAGCAAAGAACCTGGCAGCGTTGTGTCTCTGCTCTAGGGATCTGTGGAACTTTCAACTTGAGAGTGATAATTTATTTTGTGTAGTAGAAGAAATATCTAAGCAGCAAAGTGTTCAAGATGTGGCCTGGCTGCTTCTACCAGCCCAAGCTCATATGGGCGAGCAAATAAATAAAGTGTAACAGGAACTTACATTTAAAGGGAAGCAAAGCATAAAAGTTTGGAAAATTTGCAGCTTGGCCATAGTAGAAAAGAGAAAACCATTTTCTGGGAAGGAATTCAAGCAGGCTGCAGAAATTTGCATAACTAAAAAGAAGGCAAATTCTGATCGCCAAGACAATGAGGAAAGGACCTGGAAGGCATTTCAGAGACTTTTGAGACAGCCCCTCCCATCACGGGCCTGGAGGCCAGGAGAACAGAAGGACAGAATGATTTTGTGAGCCAGATCCTGGGCCCCACTTCCCTGTGCAGCCTTTGGACACAGCTCCCTGCATCTCAGCTGCTCAATCTCCAGCCGTGGCTCAAAGGGGACCAAGTACAGCAGGGGTCAGTGCTTCAGAGGGCACAAGACACAAGATTTGGTGGCTTTCACATGGTGTTAACCCTGCAGGTGCACGGAGCATAAGAGGTGAGGCTTGGGAGCCTCCGCCTGGATTTTAAACAATGTATGGAAAAGCCTGGATGCCCATGCAGAAGCCTGCTGCAGGAGTAGAGCCCTCATGGAGAATATGTAAGTCAGTGCATAGGTGAAATGTAGGGCTGGAGCGCCCACACAGATTGCCTACTGGGGCACTGCCTAGTGGAGCTCTGAGAAGAGGGCTGCCATCCTCCAGATCACAGAATGATAAAGCCACCAACAGATGGCATCATGCACCTGGAAAAGCCACAGGCACTCAATGCCAGCCCATGAGAGCAGCCACTGTACCTGAATCTTGGAAAGCCACAGGGGCAGAGCTATCCAAGGCCTTGGGAGCCCACCACTTGCACCAATGTGCCATGGAAGTAAGACATGGGGTCAAAAGAAATTTATTTTTAACCTTTAAGATTTAATTACTACCCTGATGGGTTTTAGAATTGCACAAAACATGTAGCCTCCTTCTTTTGGCTGATTTCTCCGTGTTGGAATGGGAGTATTTGATCTGGTGATTTTATATGAGGCTTTGTCTCTTTTGCTCAGCACTTCTCTTTCCTGCCACGATGTGAAGAAGGACATGTTTGCTTCCTCTTCTGCCATAATTCTAAGCTTCCTGAGGCCTTCCCATCCATGTTGAACCATGAGTCAATTAAACATCTTTCCTTTATAAATGACCCAGTCTTGGGCATGTCTTTATTAGCAGCATGACAATAGACTAATACAGTAAATTGGTACTTGGAGTAGTGGGGCACTGCTGCAAAGATGCCCATAAATGTGGAAGCAATTTTGAAACTGGGTAAAAAGATACCCATAAATGTAGAAGCAACTTTGAAACTGAGTAACAAGCAGAGGTTGGAACAGTTTGGAGGGCTCAGAAGAAGACAGGAAAATGTGGGAAAGTTTGGAACTTCCCAGAATCTTGTTGAATGTCTTTGACCAAAATGCTGATAGCAATATGAACAATAAAGTCCAGGCTGAGGTGGTCTCAGATGGAGATGAGTAACTTGTTGGAAACTGGAGCAAACATGACTCTTGTTATTCTTTAGCAAAGAGACAGCCAGTATTTTGCCCTGGTCCCAGAGACCTGTGGAACTTTGAACTTGAGAGAGATGATTTAGAGTCGCTGGTAGAAAAAAAAAATTCTAAGTGGCAAAGCATTCTAGAGGAAGCAGGGCATAAAAGTTTGGAAAATTTGCAGCCTGACAATGCAGAAGAAAAGAAAAACCCATTTTCTGGAGAGAAATTTGAGCCTGCTGCAAAAATTTGCATAAGAAAAGAGGAGCCTAATGTTAGTCACCAAGACAATGGGGAAAATGTCTCCAGGGCATGTCAGAGGACTGCATGGCAACCCCTCCCATCACAGGACCAGAGGCCTATGTGAGAAAAATGGTTTTGTGTGCTGGGCCCAGGGACCCCTGCTATATGTAGCCTTGAGACATGGTGCCCAGCATTCCAGTTGCTTCATCTCTAGCTTTGGCTAAAAGGGGCCAAGGTGCAGCTTGGGCAATTGCTTGAGAGGGTGCAAGCCCCAAGCCTTGGTGGCTTCCACATGGTTTTGGGCCTGTAGTAGCACAGAAGTCAAGAATTGAGGTTGGGGAACCTCTGCCTAGATTTCAGAGGATGTATGGAAATGCCTAGATGTTCAGGCAGGAGTTTGCTGCAGGAGTGGAGCCCTCATGGAGAACCTCTACTAGAGACATGTGGAAGGAAAATGTGGGGTTGGAGCCCCCACACAGAGTCCCCACTAGGGCACTGCCTAGTGGATCTGTGATAAGAAGGCCACCATCCTTCAGACCCCAGAATGATAGATCCACCGAAGGTTGGCACCATGTGCCTGAAAAAGCTGCAGACACTTAATGCCAGCCCGTGAAAGCAGCCGGGAGGGGGACCATACCCTGCAAAGCCACAGGGGTGGAGCTTCCCAAGGCCATGGGAGTGCACCTTTTGCATCAGCATGACCTGGCTGTGAGACATGGAGTCAAAGGAGATCACTTTTGAGCTTTAAGATTTCACTACTACCTTGTTGGAATTTGGACTTGCATGGGGCCAGTAGCCCCTTTTTGGACAATTTCTCCCATTTGGAATGGGTGTATTTACCCAGTACCCGTACCTCCATTGTATCTGGGAACTAAATAATTTACTTTTGATTTTACAGGTTCATAGGTGGAAGGAACTTGCTTTGTCTCAGATGAGACTTTGGACTTGGGCTTTTGGGTTAATGCTGGAATGAGTTAATACTTTGGGGGACTGTTGGAAGGGCATGATTGTGTTTTTCAATGTGAGGACATGAGATTTAGGATGAACCAGTGGTGGAATGATATGTTTTGCCTGTGTCCCAACCCAAATTTCATCTTGAATTATTATAATCCCCCTGTGTCAAGGGTGGGAACCGGTGTGCAGTAATTGAATCGTAGGGGTGGTTTTTCCCATGCTGTTTTCATGATAGTGAGTGAATACTCATGAGACCTGATGTTTTTATAAGAGGCTTTTTTCCCTTTGCTAGGCAGTCCTCCTACCTGCTACCATGTGAAGAAAGACGTGTTTGCTTCCCCTTCCACCATGATTGTATGTTTCCTGAGGCCTCCCCAACCATGTGGAACTGTGAGTCAATTAAACCTTTCATTATAAATTACCCAGTCTCAGGTATGTCTTTATTAGCAGTGTGAGAATGGATTAAAACACATGCACACAGGCAGAAGGGGCTAGCCTTGTCCCTGAGGAGACTTTGGAATATGGACTTTTGAGTTAATGCTCAAATAAGTTAAGATTTTGGGGAACTGTTGAGAAGGTATGGTTGTATTTTTCAATGTGAGATGGTCAAGAGATTTGGGAGGAGATAGGGGTAGTATGATAGGGTTTGGATCTGTGTTTCCTCCCAAATCTCATGTTCAATTGTAATCCCCAGTGCTGGAGGTGGAGCCTGGTGCTAGAGGGTTAGATCAGAGGGTGGTTTCTCATGAATAGTTTAATACCATCCCCCTTGGTAAGTTCTCATCATGGTGAGTGAGTTTCATGAGATCTGGTTGTTTAAAAGTGTCCAGCACCTCCCCCCATCTCTCTCTTCCTTTAGCTTTGGCCAGGTGACGTGTTCACTCTCCCTTTGCCTTCCATGATGATTGAAAGCTTCCTGAAGCCTCCTCATGCTTCCTGTATAGCTCGAAGAGCCATTAGCCAATTAAATCTTTTTTAAAAAATCAATGACCCAGTCTCTGGTATTTCTTTATAGTAGTGAAAGAATGGACTAACCAGGAGCATAGTAGAGTGGCTAATAGAAAAAATTCTTAAGCCATACTGCCTTGGGTTTGAATCTTGATTAAATTGATTGAATTGGTTGATTTTATCTATCTAGTAAAATTGATGTGTGTAGACTTGTTCCTAGTTGAAATAATATAATTTAATTCTAATATCAAATAATAATTATAAGAAACACCAGAAATTAAAAAAAAATAATAGCAAGGGAATTAACCTGTATAAAAATTAAAATGCGGTAAAAAGCAATTTTATTGAAGACTTTGGAATTAGTACAGGCATTAAACTATTGAAAGTTGCAAGCCTGAGATAAGTTGTGTGTACAAGAAATATAAAATTGTTTTGGTTTAAATCGCAGCTCATATTTTTAAAATGTGCAACAGTGAGCAAAGTAATTTTCTCTTTTGATTAGGTCTTCATTTGCAAAAGGCAAACAGTAGTATCTGTGTGTGAGGTTTGTTTGTATGCTACTGTACATAAAATAAATTCTGAAATATACTTGCTTAATAAGCAAGGTTTTTTTTTTCACTCAGACAACCAAATGTATGGTGATAGGTGAAAAAGTTCTGGTATTATATTTTTGTTCATCAAAATTACTCTTCTATTTTCTTATTCATAACAACCTTACTTAGTGGTTTGGTTTCTTGTTACAGTAAAATGTCCATTGTATTTTCAGTTATTATGTCTACATTATAGAAGAAAGAATAATGGAGAAAAAATCAGAAATAGTTGTATCTGCTTCAGACAAATAAAAATTACTCACAAATTCTTATTTTTCCATCTGAATTATCTTCAGATTGATGAAATAGAAACAGCCTCAGCTTCAAAACATGAAAAATTGGTCTTATTTTATTTGAAGGCAGACTGATATCAATTTAAATGTATGCTATATACCCTAGGACAAGAAATAAATGTTTAAATATATCCACAATGAGTAAATAGAAAACATGAAATGAAATAAAAATGTTCAATTAACCCAAATGAAGGCAGAAAGGAAGAGAAATAAATAAAAGATGGACTATTACCACCTTTGTTCCTGCTTTTGCTGCCCCCATGCTGGGGAGAAAACAAAAAGCCTGAGCTTGACCTAGGAGTATGGTACATAGCATGAGTGTATGAAGCCAAGATCTGTGGCTGTCATTTGAACAGGAGAGGAGCCAACACTCTCAGAGGACTGGAAGTGGTAAGTCACATAAGCTCATGGGCTGCTATAGGAGCAGCACCTGCCTTCCTCCACAGGGCCAGCTCAGAAAATGTATGACCTGACTCCCTGCCATGGCCTTGGCCTGAAGGAACCTTGTACCCTAAAATATTTAACAAAATAAATAGGAGTACAGTTCCAGTGATTGGAGGGAGCTCCCCCAATGCCCAGAAGTAGACCTGGTGAGGGGATCACTAGTCTCCATGCTACACCACAGAATATATCTGCATTTGCAAGGAAATACCAAGAAACCACATGGCAGAGTATGAGCCTCTCTACCAGCCGTTACTCTTAAGTGTCATCTACTGGATCACAGCCCAAACTACAACAATAAAAATACTTCGATAGTATACCATGCTGAGAGATCCAGGGCAAGAATTCAGCCACAGATAAAGACCCTGCACTGAGCCTTGGCCCTCTGAGAATGATAGAGACAGGAGGCAGATAAATTCTAGGCAGAAAATGGTGGGGTCCCTGGTGAAGTCCCACCCTCAAGCTTGGAACCACAGCCCAAAGCGAGAACATGCATTCCTGTTTTCCCACTCAGATGTTGCCTTTTCCAAAACCACCCATGGCCCACCCTGCCCCCAATCTTGTACCCATAAAAATCCCTGAACCAGCTGGCAGAGAAGAAAAAGCATCTGGATGTTGAGAGGAGAAGCAGATGGATGTCATAGAGAAGGAGCTTGACTTCAGAGAAATGGCTTGACAGCAGGACTTCAGAGAAGAGTCTGGCTGGAGATGGTGGGACTTCAGAGGAAGAATACGTTCCCACTCCATCCCTTTTCCACCTCCCCTTCCCACTGAAAGCCACTTCCACTGGCAATAAAATATCCTACATTTACTGTCCTTTGATTGGTTCATGTGACCTGATATTTTCTGGATGCTGAATAAGAGCTTGAGATACAGAAGGCTGTTCACACTAACCATCTGCCCTCATGAAAAGGCAGAGAATCCACTAAGCTGTTGAGCACTTAAGCCATTTGTGGATGGCAAAGCTAAAAGATCACTGATGGTAACATTCCTTCTGGGGCTTCGGGTGTCACAAGTACTCCCTGCCAAGACACTGCGTTGGGACCCGCAAGGAGTTTTGCTCCTACTGGTGCCCAACAGCTCTTGCTGTGGCTCCTGCACTTGCTCAGCTCCACTTGCCTTCCCATGAGGGGTGGAGCACAGTAGATCTGAGTGAGTGAAGCTGGCCAAAGTGGCCAGCTAGCCCCAGTGCCCACACTCCAGTTCCCCTCACCATGAAGGGGTCAGGGGAAATTTTTCTGTTTTAAAATCATCCAGAAATAAAGCCATCTGACTATACTTGACTTACACCACAGTTAATGAAACACCAACCTTCCCAGAGGAGAAAAAAATTCAGCACAAGAACTCTGCCAATTCAAATGTCAGAGTGTACCCTTACGTGAAAATGAGTCCACTAGCTCCCCAGCAAGGTTTATTAAACAGTCTGAAAAGACCAAAATAGTTGACATAGAATTCAGAATCTGGATAGCAAGGAAGCTTATTGAGATTTGGAAGAAAGTTTAAACCCAAGCCAAGGAATCCATAGAATCCAGTAAAATAATACAAGAGCCATTCTAAGAACCAAGCTGAACATTTAGAGCTGAAAAATTTACTACAAGAATTTTATAATACAATGACAAGTATTCACAGCATAATAGACTAAACTGAGGAAAGAGTCTCAAAGCTCAGTTTCTGGTTCCTTGAATCCAGTCAGACAAAAATCAAGAAAAAGGAATTTTAAAAAATTTAAAAAACTTCTGAGCAATATTGGATTATGTAAACACACTAAATCCACAACTCATTGGCATTCCTGAGAAAGAAGAGGGAATAAACAACTTGAAAAATATGTTTGAGGATATAGTCCACAAAAATTTCCTCAATCTTGCTAGAGGTTGACATTCAAATCCAAGAAATACAGGGAACCCCAGACAGATACTATAAAAGATTGCCATCCCCAAGGCAAATAGTCATCAGATTCACCAAAGACAATGCCAAAGAAAAATCTTAAAGGTAGCTAAAAAGAAGGGTAAAGCTACATACAGAGGGAACCCCATCAGGCTAGCAACACACATCTGAGCAGAAACCTGATGAGACAGAAGAACTTAGGGTTCCATTTTCAGTGTCTTTTTAAATAAAAAAAAATTCCATGCAAGAATTTTGTATCCTACCACACTAAGCTTCATAAGTGAAAAAGAGATAAACTCCTTCTCAGAGAAGCAAGTGCTGAATGAATTCATTTCAACTACATCTACCTTATAAGAGGTTCTTAAGAGAATGTTTAACATGGACTCAAAAGAATGGCATCTGCTGCCACAAAGACCCACAAATATATAGCCCACAGGCACTGTAAAGGAATCGCACAATCAAGTTTACATAATAATCAGCTAACAATAACACGATAAGGTCAAAATCCCACATATCCAAAAACACTGAGTGTAAATTGGCAAAATGCCCACATTTAAAAGGCATAGAGTGGCCAGCTGCATAAAAGCACAAGATCCAAGCATCTTCTGTCTTCAAGAGACCCATTTCATATGTAATGACATCCACAGGCTCAAGGTAAAGGGAGAGAGAAAGACATACCATCAAACAGAAAACAAAAAAGAGCAAGAGTTGCTAGTTTTATATTAGATAAAACAGATATTAAACCAATAAAAATTAAGAAGAACAGGGAAGGGCATTTCATAATGATAAAGAGGGTAATCAAGCAAGAAGACAACTATCCTAAATATATATACACCCAACATAGGGGCACCTGAATTCATAAGACAGTTTCGTTATGGCCTATGAAAAGACTTAGGCAACCACCCAATAATAGAGGGAAACTTCAACACCCCACTGACAGCATTAAACAGACCTTTGAGAAAAAAAACTACTAACATAGAAAATGTGGATTTAAACCCAGCAGTTGATCAATTGTACCTAATAGGCATCCACAGAACAATCCTTTCTAAAACCGCAGAATATACATTCTTCTCATTTGCACAAGAATATATTGTATGATTTACCACATAATCATAGAGCAAGTCTCAATAAATTAAAAAAAAACTGAATTCATACCAAGCACACACAAGGACCACAGTGCAATAACAATAGAAATCAATATCAAGAAGATCTCTCAAAACTATGCAAATACATGGAAATTAAACAACTTGCTTCTGAATAACTACTGGGTGAACATCAAAATTAAGGCAGAAATAAAAAAATATTTAAAATGAATGAAAATAGAGACATAACATACCAAAATCTCTAGGATGCAGGTAAATCAGTGTTAAGAAAAAAGTATAGCACTACAGCACTACATGCCTTCACCAGGAAGTTGGAAAGATCTCAAATTAGCTAATTTTGCACCTAAAGAAACAATAATAAAAGAACAAACCACCCAAAGTTAACAGAAGAAAAGAAATAACTAAAACTAGAGAATAACTGAATAGAATTGAGATGCAAAAAAATTTATGAAAAGGTCAGTGAAACCAAGAGTTGATTTCCTGAAAAAAAAATACACAAGATTAATACACCACTAACTAGATTTACAAAGAAAAAGACCCAGAATACCCAAATAAGTACATACAAAAATGACAAAGATGGCATTACAACTCATTCCACAGTAATACAAAAGATCCTCAGAGAACAGTATAAACAATGTCATGAACACAAGTTTGAAATCTAGAGAAAATGTATACATTTCTGCAAACAATTTCCTAAGATCGAATCAGAGACAAAACCCTAAATAGACCAATATTATGCTCTGAAATTGAATCAGTAGTAAGAAAACTAACAACCAAAAAAAGCCCTAGACAGATGAATTCACAGCTTAATTCTCCCAAATGTACAAGGAAAAAGTGGTACCTATCCAACTGAAACTATTCAAAAAGATTGAGGAGTAGAGCTCCTTCCTAACTCCTTCTATGAAGCCAGCATCAGCCTAATACTGAAATGTGACAGAGACACAACAAAGAAAATTTCAGGATAGGGATGCAAGGATGGTTCAACATGCACGAATCAAAAACTGTGATTCACCAGATAAACAGAATTAAAAATATATATAGTCTCAATAGATGCAGAAAAAAGCTTTTGATAAAATCCCAACATTTATTCATGACAAAAACCCTCAACGAACTAGGCATTGCAGGAACATAACTCAAAATAATAAGAGCCATCTATGACAAACACATGGACAATATTATACTGAATGGGTAAAAGTGGGAATTATTCCCTTTGAGAACTAGAACAAGACAAGGAAGCCCACTCTCACCACTCATATTCAATGTGGCATTGGAAGTCCTAGCCAGAGCACTCTGGAAAGGAAAAGAAATAAAAGCCATCCAAATAGGAAAATAAGAAGTCAAACTATATTCAATGATGATGTGATACTATACCTAGAAAACACTACAGACTCTGCCAAAAGGCTACTAGAATAGATAAATGATTCTAGTAATGTTTCAGAATACAAAGTCAATGTCAAATAATTAGTATCATTTTTATATGCCAATAGTTTCCAGGGTGAGAGTCAAATCAATAATACAATTCTATTTATAACAGCCATAAAGAAAATAAAATACTTAGGAATACTCCTAACTAAGGAGGTAAAAGATCTCCAGAAGAACAACTACAAAATATTGCTGAAAGAAGTCAGAGTTGACAAAATAAATGGAAAAACATATCATGCTCATAGATAGGAAGAATAAGTATCATTAAAATGATCATACTGCCCAAACAATTTTCAGGCTCAAAGTTATTCCTATCAAACTATGAAAGTTGTTATTCACAGAATTAGAAAGAAAACTGTTGTAAATTTGTATGGAACCAAAAAAGACTCTGAATCACAAAAGCAATCCCAAGCAAAAAGAATAAAGCCAGAGGCATCGCACTACCCCACTTCAAACTATACCATAAGGCTATAGTAACCAAAGAGCATCATACTGGTATGAAGACAGACACATAGACCAATGAAACAGAGTAGAAAACATGGAAATTATACCACACACCTACAGTTGTCTGATGTTCAACAAAGCCAACAATAACAAGAAATGGGGAAACATTACCTCATTCAATAAATAGTGCTGGGATAACTGGCTAGCCATATGCAGAAGAATAAAACTGGACCCTGACTGCATTAGTCCATTTTCATACTGCTATCAAGAAATACTCAAGACTGGGAAATTTATAAAGAAAAAGAGGTTTAATGGTCTCACAGTTTCACATGGCTGGGGAGGCTTCACAATCATGGCAGAAGGTGAAGGAGAAGCAAAAGCATGTCTTACATGGTGGCAGGCAAGAGAGTATGTGCAGGGGCACTTCCCTCTATAAAACCATCAGATCTTGTGGGACTTATTCACCATCATGAGAAGGGCATAGGAAAAACCTGCTCCTATGATTCAGTTACCTCCCACTGGGCCCCTCCCATGACATGTGAGGATTATAGGAGCTACAATTCAAGAAGAGATTTGGGTGGTGACATAGCCAAGCCATATCACTTACATTTTATCATTGATATAGTTTGGCTGTGTCCCCACCCACATTTCATCTTGAATTGTAGTAATCCCCATATGTCAAGGGCAGGGCCAGGTGGAGGTAATTGAATCATGGGGTTGGTTTCCCTTACACTGTTTTTATGGTAGTGAATAAGTCATAAGATCTGATGGTTTTATAAATGGGAGTTTCCCTGCACAAGCTTTCTTGCCTGCCACCAGGTAAGACGTGACTTTGCACCTCATTCACTTTCCACCATGATTGTGAGGCCTCCCCAGCCATGTGGAACTGTGAGTCAATTAAACCTCTTTCCTTTATAAATTACACTGTCTCAGTTATGTCTTTATTAGGACCATGAAAACAGACTTATACAATCATGTACAAAAACTAACTCAACCTGCATTGAAGATTTAAAAGTGAGACTTCAAACTGCAAAAATCCTAGAAAGAAACCTAGTAAGTGCCCCTCTTGTCATTGGCTTTGACAAAGAATTTTTGGCAAAGCCTTCAAAAGAATTTGCAACAAAAACAAAAATAGACAAGTGGAACCTAACTAAGCTAAAGAGCTTCTGCACAGAAAAAGAAACTATCAATAAAGTGAACAGTTTACAGAATGAGAGAAAATATTTGCAAACTATGCATCTGAGAAAGGTCTAATATCCAGAAACTATGAGAAACTTAAACAAATGAATAAGCAAAAAACAAATAACCCCATTAAAAATGACAGGAACAGACAATTTTCAAAAGCAAACATACAAGTGACAAACAAACATATACAAAATATTCATCATCACTAATCATCAGAGAAATGGAAATTAAAGCAACAATGAGATACCACCATCACAAACCAATTAGGATGACTATTATTAAAAATTCAAAAATAGTGAATGCTGGTGAGGCTGCATAGAAAATGGAATGTTTATACACTGCCGGTGGGAGTAAATTAGTTCAGCCGTGGTGGAAAGCAGTTTGGAGATTTTTCTATAGATTAAATTGCATTTTCTATACCCTTATATTGATGGAATCATACAGTATGTACTTTTTTTGTCTTCTTTCATTCTGTATAATTGAGTTTCATTAATGTTGTTGAATGTTTCATTCACTTTTGTGGCTGTTTATTTACCTGTTGATAGAAATTGTAGCTGTTTTTCTTTTTCAGGTATTACATATAAAGCTACTATGAATGTTTTTGTACAAGTCCTTTTGTGGATATACACTTTTATTTCTCTTTAATAAATACCTGCATGTGGAATGGCTGGGTGAAATCATAAGTGTATGTTTAACTTTTTACCAAACTGAAAAATTATTTTTCAAAGTGATTCTATGGTTTTGCATTTCCCTCAGCAATGTATAAGAGTTCTAGTTGCTCCTTGCAAACACTTGATATGCCAGTCTTTTTAATGTTAGCCATTCTAATGTATGTAGCAGTATCTCATTGTGGTTTTGATTTGCATTTTCGTAATGGCTAAAAATATTGAGCCTTTTTTTCATGTGCTTGCATTTGGAGACATTATATGTTTTTTTAGCTTTTTAAAATTTTTTATTTTAATTTTTGTGGGTACACAGTAGATATATTTATGGGTTACATGAGATGTTTTGATACAGGCATGCAATGTGTAATAATTATACCATGAAAATGGGGTATCCATCTCCTCAAATATTTATTATTTGTGTTACAAACAATCCAATTATACTATTCTAGTTACTTTAAAATGTACAATTAAATTATTATTGACTATAGTCCATTGTTGTGCTGTCAAATAGTAGGTCTTTTCATTCTTTCTAACTATTTTTTTGTCCCCGTGTTACAGCAGGTAGCTAGTCAGGTGTGAGCAGGGCAGGAGAGGGTTCTCCAAATACACACACACCAGGAGGATTGGGCGACCATCAGGTGATGGTCAGTCAGTTGTTAACTGTTTCTCTAAAGTAATAATTGGTTACAGCCAGCTTCAGGGAAAGGCAATCTCCTAATAGATTAAAAAAAAAAACCACACACACACACCTGAAACTGAGGAGCAGTGTCCCAATAAGATCTTAGGAGTGTGGAGAAGTAATGCAAGATCCCGGAAGTATGCCAATGTACCCTTCTTCTCTCTCCTTTCCTTCCTTTTCTTACTGTTCTAAAGCATTTTAATAAACTTTCACTCCTACTCTGCAACTTGCCTCGGTCCCTTCGCCTGTCTTATGCCCCTCAGTGAAATTATTTCTTCTGAGGAAACAAGGACTGAAGTGGCTGCGGACAGATATGGATATGCCACAGGTAACTCGGATCTTTTCCACCGCTAACACCCATTAACCATTCCCAACCTCGTGCCACCCTCCCACTATCCTTCTCACCCTCTGGTTACAGCCTTCTCCTCTCTATCTCCATGAGTTCAATTGTTTTCTGTGTCAAAAATTGTCCTCCTGTGCATGTCTTCTCTTTTTATAATGTAGCAGTGTTTTCTAAGGAGCAGAAATTAAATTTAATGAATCCCAATTTGTGGAGTTTAACTTTTATGGATTTTTTTTATGATGTGCTTTTGATTTAGAAATAATCTTTCCTTAAATCAAGGTCACATAGACTTTCTCCTAAAAGTGTTAAATTTTGGGGTTTTACATTTATGTTTGTGAACCATTTTAAGTAATTTTTTATATGGAGTTGTATTTCAATTTTTGCCTGTAGATAGACAGTTATATTGGCACAATTTGCTGAAAAGAATAATTTTATTCATTGTATTGTCTTGCAACATTTGTAAAAAATCAGTTAACCAAATGTGTAGGTTTTTTTCTGGGCTTCCTATTCTGTTTCATTGATCTGTGTGTCTATCTTTATACCAGTACCACACTGTATCTTCATAATGAGTTTTGAAATCAGGTGGCATAAGTATTCCAGCTTTGTTTTACTATGGCAATATTGTTTTGGTTATTCTAGGTCCTTTTAATTTCCATATGCACTGTAGAATCAGCTTGTCAATTTCTGCCCCCCAAAACCACACACAATGAATTCCCCAAAACAAGCCTGTTATTTCTGGGTCGGTTTTAATCATATTTTTCTCCTCACTATGGATGGCAATTTTTGACTGGATGGCGAATAATGTGAATTTTATGATGATTGTGCATGCATGTATGCATATGCATGTGTGTGTGTGTGTGTGTGTGTGTGTGTGTTTTATTTGGGCTTATTTTTTTCTGGCACACAAATAAGCTACTTGGAAACACATGATTCTTTCTGTGCCAGCATTTAAGCTTTGTTATACAGGACCAGAACAGCCTTTGATCTGAAGCTATGTCTTTCCCAATACTAGAGCAATATCCTTCTGACTAATCTTGGCAGCACCCTGTGTATTGTCAAGTTTTCTTCCATGGCTGTTGGGAACACGAAGTCTTTTCAATTCTGTCAGTCCTGGAGATTGTTCTCTCTGCTCATGGTAGGAGACTCTTTCCCTAACTTCGTGTAGTTTCCTCACGTGCATCTGTTGATCTCAGCTGACAACCTGAAGAGGACTCTCTGAGGACTGTGGAGAGCTTGCTGTGAAACTCTCTCCTCTCTTTCACTCTGCCCTATGAACTGTAACACCCTTGGCCTCCTTGAACTCCCAGCTCTGTCTTCTAAACTCAGTTATCCAGAGGGTATAGGTCATATGCCTTTGCAGCATACACATGGCATTAAGTCTGCAAGCACACAGAATGCTCGAGTTGTGGGGGAATAGTTTCCTCCACCTAGATTTCAAAGGATGCCATGAACAACCTGAGGGCAGAGGCTTGTCGCAGAGGGGGAGCCACTGCGGAGAGCCTCTACTAGAGTAATGCTGAGTGAAAATGTAGGGTCACAGTGACCACACAGAGTCCTCTCTAGAGCAATACCTAGCGAAGTTATGGAAGTTGGGACCTCCATCAAGGCCACAGAACTGTAGGACAACTGGCATGCAGCTCCAACCCAAGAGAGCTGAAGCATGAACTGAGAGCCCAGAAAAGCCATAGGGGTGGCGCTGCCCAAGGATTTGGGGCCCCAATTCCACCCCTGCCCCAGTGTATCCAGGAAGCAGGACGTAGAGTCAAGGTTTTTCTGGAGATCTAAAATTTAATGTTGTTTTCCCTGTTGGGTTTTGGACTGACTTGTTACCACTTATCCCTCTTTTTTGCCTATTTTCCCCTTTCAGAATAGGAATATCTATTCTTTGCCTGTCCCACCATTGTCCTTTGGAAGCAGATAGCTTGCTTTCATTTCACAGGCTCACAGCTGGAGGAATTTTCCTCAGGATGACTCAGGCCTTGAGTCTCACCCATGTCTGATTTAGACAAAGATCTAGACTTTGGGCTTTTGGATCCGTGCTAGAATAAGTTAAGACTTTGGGGTCTGTTGGGATGGAATGAACGTATTTTGTATGTGAGAAGGACTTGCGTTTTGGAGGGCCAGGAGCAGAATTCTATGGTTTGAATGTCTCCTCCAAGGCCCCTCCAAAGATCCACTTCAGATTTAATGTTGAAATTCAATTACCATTGTAATAGTGTTGAAAAGTATAACCTTTGAGAAGTGATTAGATCATGGGGGCACTGCCCTTGTAAACAGATTAATGCCATTATTGTGAGAACAGGTTAGTTATCATGCGAGTGGACTCCTGATAAAAGAATAACTTCATCCCTGTTTCTCTCCCCACTTCATGTGTTCCCTTGCCTTTTTGCCATGTTATAATGCAGCAAGAGGGTCTTCACCAGATAGACTTCCCAGTCTCCAGAACGATGAGTCAAATCAACATCTGTTCTTTAGAAATTATCCAGTCTATAATATTGCATTATAGAAGCAGAAAACAGACTAAGACACTCAGTAAGATTGTGAAGTTCCACATGTGTTTCCTTTGCCTATGAAGTGAACTGGAAACTCTCCTCAGTAAGTCAGCTGGAGTAATCTCAGGTCTCACCTCATTTATTTACCTTCATTCAAAGATCATACTCTTGATCATCTTTATGATCATTGCCACCATTTTGGTTGTTTCGCAATGTCCAGTAACAGGGCTTTTTTGCATATTTTCTCTAGGTATTTAGATGTTTCAGATGGGAAGGTATATTCATGCCTTATTACTCCACCTTGACTGGAAGAGAAACTCTGTGTCTAAGTCTTGATCTCACCATTTCTTCACTGTGTAACCCTGGGCTAGTTCTTTAACCTTGCAAAGCCTCATCTTCCTCATCAGTGAAATGTAGGTAAAATTGTTCTTTTTTTTTTTTTTTTTTTTTCTTTTTTGAGATGGAGTTTTGCTCTTGTTGCCCGGGCTGGAGTGCAATGGCATGATCTCAGCTCACTGAAACCTCCACCTCCCAGGTTCAAGTGATTCTGCTGCCTCAGGCTCCTGAGTAGCTGGGATTACGGGCAGCTGCCACCAAGCCCGGCTAATTCCTGTATTTTTAATAGAGACCGGGTTTCACCTTGTTGACCAGGCTGGTCTCAAACTCCTGACTTCAGGTGATCCACCAGCCTCAGCCTCCCAAAGTGTTGGGATTGCAGGCATGAGCCACCGTGCCCAGCCGGTAAAATTGTTCTTAATTTATGAGGTTGTTTTAATAATTAAGTGCTATATTATTTGTAAATCAATACAAACAAAAAAGAATAAATAATGAAATCAGCTATTCTAAGTGATTTGTAGCTCACAAATTATTCTGGAACATAGCATAAGAACACAGACAATGAATTAAATAAATGAATAAAATGATTAAGTATTAATAATAAGTAATATATTATTAAATCAGTATCCTTGGAAAATTCACCTTGGTGCTAGTTTAGGAACTGACTGTATAGTAATACAGAAAACAGATGCAATCAATATTTTTGTGATGATAAGGTTGTAATTGGGAGGAATTACAAGAATAAATATGTGATTACACATTGTGAGTGCTGTGAAGGAAAGGGTTGGCTGCTGATATAGACAATAGTTGTGTGGTTCTAATTTATTTTTATTGCCAATCTGAGGAAGTTACATTTAAAATAATATGAAAGGAATGGGATTTATTAAGGCAAAAAGTATAGGGAAGGATATGAAAAGTAGCAGTCTCAGAAAAGAATGAATTAACTATAATAATGAATGTTTAGAAATATTTGATCATATTTTATCTTCATCCCCTTCTTAGTTAATGCTATATATACTTACTATACAGAAGAGCCCATGCATTTAATCCTCTTAAAAAGTTTGTATGGTAGATACTACTATTGTCTCTCGTAAAATTAGACAATGGATGCCCGGTGCGGTGGCTCACACCTGTAATCCCAGCATTTTGGGAGGCCAAGGTGGGTGGATCACTGAGATTGGGAGTTTGAGACCAGCGTGAGTAACATGGTGAAACCCCGTCTCTACTAAAAATACAAAAATTAGGCGAGCCTGGTGGCATGTGCCTGTAATCCCAGCTACTTGGGAGGCTGAGGTAGGAGAATCACTTGAACCTGGGAGGCAGAGGTTGCAGTGAGCCGAGATTGTGCCACTGCACGCCAGCCTGGGCGACAGAGCAAGACTCCATCTCAAAAAAAACAAAAAGCAAACAAACAAATAAAAAAAAATAGACAATGGAGAACTAGAGAAGTTCTATCTGATGATGTGTAAGATGCTACCCACCCCCCAAAAAAGAAATCCCCCAATGATTCAATGCCTTAATTTGGGAGTATTATAGGAGAAATGCCAGACACCCAGAGCTACTGTCATATTCTGCATTGTCCCTATCTGGGATGGACACTTGCAGGCAAACATTTCCTGTATTGCAATGTGGGAGTTTCAGAAGAAAAATTCAATGTCATGTAAACAATCCCAGGTAGGATAGTTACCATAGTGGGTATAGGCTTTGATTTGCTCCATGATTCTATGCATTGCCAAAGATATTTGCCTGCTATAAAAATCTCTGTTTCTAACAGAACTGCCCAAAATGAAATATATAGCATTTCTTTATTTGTCTGCATGGCTATTGAATTGCCTTAGTAATACACTTTGTGGTATAAAATATGATTTACAGCTTTTGGGAAAAATGATGACTCAAGTTCAAATACATTGAGCAGCAATAATGACAGAATTTATCTGGATGCTAGCAATGATCATGGGTTTTTAGACTTTGAGGTTAATGATAATTTATTTATTTTTAACAATGAAGATTTTCTTTAGGTTTTAAAAATAAAAATGAAATAATCTTGTTACATTTCAAACATGTTGCTTATTACATAAATATATTTACTACTGTACTTAGTTTTATTATATTTTACTGATTTATGATATTAGTTGGTTTGATTCTGTGAGTAGATATTCACTGAACCATTTTGTTTTACTGCATGCATGAATTTGACATTGGGATATCTTAAATGTATTATTTACTGTATTCTAAAATACTTGCTTATGCATACTGTAAATAAATTCATTTAAATTTATCTTATATTGATCTTGCTTTATGGCTTAGAGTCAATGTAAAGTATGTTTACATTATGGGCTCTAGGGTCAGATTAGATGCGTTTGAACCTTGATTCCACCACTAACTGGCTATGTGATATCAGGCAAGTTCATCTCACAAGGGCTCATTTCCCTCTTCTGCAAACCAAGACCTAACTAGTACCTACTCTGATCATTTAGAAAATTAATAATATTAGATACATAAAGCACTTTAGTATAACATCCAGAATATATGATACATTTAATAAATATTTTATTTTCCTGTCACGATGACAAAGAAGAGCATTGTAGTTAAAAAGATAGACCCTGGAGTGAGCCTGAGTAGGTTTGAATCCTGGCTTCGGGATACTAACTTACTGCATAAACTTGAACAAGTTTATTCTCCCAAGCTGTCTTTCCCTTCTCCATAAAATGGGAATAATAATGGTACTGCCTCATAAGGTTGCTGTGAGAATAAGTGATATAGTTTATGTAAAGCACTTAGCATGTTATCTATGTATATCAACAAACTTTAGATATCATCATAATTATATCCGTGAATGCTTTACTAGTATAGCACATATAAATTGAGAGTATTTTCCGCTAACATTTTTTTGGTGGCTGTGTGCCAGTATTCACTTATATCAATATATTTCTTTTTGAGATATATGTTTTTATAATTTTTGGTTTGGTGGAAAAATTCTATACATTGATCAAATGTAATTTCCTACAGAATTCCTGTATATTTTTGTATTATATTAAATAATTCATTATTTCAAATTATTCGTTTGTAAAGAAACTTTAAAACTTACAACAAAGCATTCTAAAATTTTGCTTTCTTTTCCTCAAGTTCTCCTTGAATAATTTGGATGCATCTTACTTACTTACAGCAAATAAGTGATTTTTGTAACCTTATACACATAGTAAATGGAGAATCCAGTTATAAACACAGTCAATCTGACATAAGTAGCTATACTCATTATATTTATAATTTATGAACTTTTTATAGGAAATAAAAATCAAGCTGTGCCTTAAAAGTATAGCACGGCTTGACAGAAGTCACTGAGAAACGAGAGTAAAGCTTGAGCAAGGTCACTGATACAGTTTGGATTTGCATCCCTGCCTAAAACTCATGTCGAATTGTAAATCCCAACGTTGGAGGTGGGGCCTTGTCGAAGGTGATTGGATCATGGTGGTGTATTTCCCCCTTTGGTGCTGTTATCTAATAGAGTTCTCAGGAGATCCGGTTGTTTAAAAGTGTGTGGCTTATACACCCCCTCTCTCCTCCTCCTGTTCTGGCCATGATTGAAAGTTTCCTGCTTCCCCTTCCCTCTCTGCCATGATTAAAAGTTTCCTAAGACCTTTTCAGAAGCTGTCATGCTTCCTGTAGAACATGCAGAATCATGAGTCAATTAAGCCTCTTTTCTTTATAAATTACCCACTCTGAGTCATTTCTGTGTAGCAGTGCAAGAACGAACTGCTAGAATCACAGACGTGAGAGTGTTAAAGCTGATTCACAAGGAAAACCTACTCGTTTAGATAGAAGCATATTGCATTGGAAGATGTAAAATGAGCTAAACCTAAAAAGGTAGGCTTGGGCAAAATAGCAAAAAATCCTTGAATGCAAGATTGAAGAGTTTTTCTTGAAGTTTTTCAAAAAGAGGAATGTTATCATCTACCTGTTGTTAAAGAAAGGGTCTCTGATGTTGTACAATAGATAGATTAATGAGGAGGGAGTAGGTTTCTGAAGACAGAGAGGTCATTTTGGAGATTTTACCAAGAGTTTAGGTCGCAGTTATTAATATCAGGAAATAGGGCATTGCATGGCATAGAAAATGGAAATGAGGCAATAGATGCAATCAATTCTACAGAAAAGGAAGAGATAAAAGTATGGTATAAAACAGAAGGGGAAAAAGATGTAAAAGAAAATAAATTTAAAGGTTAATTTTAGGCAAAGAACTTTGTACATTTAAGTGAACACAATGATCTTATTTTTACTTAATGTTCTTTTTTTAACTTTTAAGTTTAGGGGTCCATGTGCAGGTTTGTTATGTAGGTGAAATTGTGTCATGGGGGTTTGTTGTACAGATTATTTCATCACTCAGGTATTAAACCTAGTACCAATTATTTTTTCTGATGCTCTCCCTTCTCCTACCTTCCCCTCTGATAAGCCCCAGTGTGTGTGAAATGGTCTTGGACTTTTTTTCTGTTAATTGACTTTTTTTTTTTGGCTTCTGTAAATTTTTTTTTGAAGTCCGTATGTGCCAAATTTTTTTTTGATTGTTCTGAATTAGTTTTCTTATGAAAAGATTAATATAATGGTGAAAGAGAATAATCTTAGAGATCTCAAAATATCCTCCTCCCAAACACTTCCCCACAAAAGTAGAGAGTAATAAAATGAATGTAAACTACAGACTGGAAATGTTGTTTCTAACTTTTTTAAAGAAAACAAAAATATGGAGATATGTGGTGACAATCATTATATACAATATAGTACTAGGATTTGGTATTTGAACATGTTAAGTGCTCTTCAAATATCTGTTTATTTAAAATCATTTCTATTATATGTAATGGCTTTGAAATCAGTATTTATTTCAATAACAAGTTTTCAGTTCTATTAACTGAAATCCATAAAAGCATTCCAAACATAATTTATTATTATAGTTCAAGGAATTTCTAAACCAAATTATTGTTATATTGTGAATGTAACTAAAATAAAATTCTTGAACTATATAATTCATATAAAGCTATACAATTTAATCTACCTTATAGGGATGTAGAAATGGCCATGGCATCTTTCAAGCATAAGTGACTAAAATTAATGAGAGGGAATGCTTGTTTCTTTGTTCACTAAAAGGAGTTACTTGAATAAGAAAATATGGATATTTTAAGATATGACAAATCATATGTTTAGTTTGCAAAATGTGATAGTCTGTTGTTATGTGATGCCCCAAATAACAGATACAAAATCATTATTAGAAGCTACAGTTAAAAGCAAACAAATTCATAAACTAGAAGTATAGAAAAGACAAAGCTGGGAATAGATGTCAGCAAGAGCTTTCCAGCTCTCATTCCCCATCAATTTGAACAACTATCTATTTGTAAAAATACCTTCACAAGAGCTAAGGAAACCAGATAAGAGAATACAGAACCTGGATGTAACATGAAAATAAGAAAACATAAATTGAGAATGTAAAAATTACAATTCTACTTTGCTCATATCACCCCTCCAACAAACCAAGGCAACATAACATGAAGAGTTACTGTTAAATAGGGGAAGCAAAGGGAAGTGAGCACTAGGTTATGCTTCAGACCCCAGTAATGGGCTTGCTCCTGTAAAACTCAGCACTGAGGAGTTGCTCACAGGCCCAGAATCTAGGTTGGCTCCTGAAGACTGAGCCTCCAGTCCCATCCCACTGTTAGACCAGATCCTGCAGTCACAGGCCTAACCCTAACCCCCAGAATTGTACTAACCCCAATAGCCACAGGATTCAGGCCCATTTCAGCACCAGGCCCTCTTCTGCAGCCCTGGTACCATGAATCTAGCCTGCAGACCAGCCCTAAGGAAACAGGCTCCAGGTCTACCCGGCACCAGGATTGACTCCAGCAGCCTAATTATGTGGACCAACCCTTGCACAAGGCAGGCCCCAACAGCCTTGGATTTGGGGCCCATCCCAGTATCAGGCTGCTTCCCCCAAATTCAGGCTTCAGGCACGCCCTAGGATGAGACCAGCCTCAGTGACCCCCAGGTCCCGGACTACCCCAGTACTGGGTTGGCCACCATGGCCCCAGGCTTCAGGCCTGCCCCAGCACGTCGCCAGCTCCTGCAGCCCTGGTAATCAGGCTGGCACATGCAGACTCAGCCTCCAGGATGGCCCCTGCAAATTCAGGATCCAGACTCATCCATCTCCAAGCCAGCCTTTGCAGCTCCAGCACCAGGTAGGCAAATCTGGCTTCAGATACCAGGAGTGTACTCATGGACACAGGTTCCAGGCCTGCTCAGTGCCAGGCGTATCCCTGCAACCACACTCTCCAGCTGACCCAGGGCCCAAGACTGTCCCAGTAGACCTTTGGTGCCAAACTGAATCCTATTGACTAAGGATTCAAGTCACTCCTCTGGACTCAGGCACCAGGCTAGCCTTGATGTATACAAACTGTCAGATAAAGAATATAACATTATTATTTTAAGCAAGATCAGTGGAATTCAAAAAATACAGTAAAACAATTGAATGAAATTAGAAAAACAGTACATGATGAAAATGAGAAATTTAAAAGGGTAATTGAAATTACTTAGAAAATCAAACAAAAATTCTGGAGCTAAAATATATAATGAAGTGGAAAAAGCAATGGAGAGCCTCAAAAGCAGAATTGATCAAGAATAAAGAATCTGTAAGCTCAAAGACATTATTTGAAAATCTACAGTCAGAGGAAAAAGAATGAAAAGAAATAAAGAAACTTATGGAATTTATGAAACAGCAGAATAAGAAAAATTGTTTGAATTACAGAAGTTTGTGAAGAAGAGACAGATAAAAGGATAGAATCCTTATTTTAAAAAATAATAGCATAACACATTTCAAATTTGGAGAAAGATATAAATATCCACATACAGAAAGGTGAAAAGTCTCCAATCAGATTCAATCCAAACAAGACTACACCAAGATGTATTCTAACCAAGCTGTCAAAAACCAAAGACAGAGAGGATCCTGACTGCAGCAAGAGGAACTAATGAAATAACCTATAAGGGAGTTTTAATGAGGTTGAAAGCGAATTTCTCAGCAGAGACCTTAAAGGCCAAGAGAGAAAGGAATGATATACTCATAGTGCTGAAGAAAGCAAACTTGCCAAACAAAAACACTGTACCCAACAAAGGTGTCCTTCAGAAATGAAGGAGAAATAAAGACTTTTCCAGACAAATAAAAGCTGAGGGAGTTTATCACCACCAGACATCTCTTAGAAGAAATACTAAAGGGAGTTCTTTAAGCTCAAAGAAAAATATGCTAATTAGTAACACAAAACATGTGAAAGTATAAAACTCAACTTGTCAAAGTAATTACACAGTCAAATTCAGAAACTTTAACACTGTGATGGTTAGGTAAATCACGTACATCTTTAGTATAAAGGTTAAATACAAAACTATTAAAATAATAATAGCTACAACAATTTGTTAAAGAATACACAGTATAAGATGTAAGTTGTGACATTACAATTTTAAAATGTGGGGGAATGGTAGAATAAAAGTGTAGAGGTGTTTCTGTGATCCAAATTAAGTTGCTAGCTGGGCATAGTGGCATGTACCTGTAGATTTAGCTACTCAGGAAGGGGAGGCTGAGGCAGGAAGCTGCAGTGAGCTATCATCACAGCAGCCAGCATGACTGAGTGATACCCTATCTCTTAAAAAAAAGAACCCAAAAAAACCATTAAAAATGATAGTGGTAAGTTCTTATTAATAATTATGTTGAATGGAAATGTATCAAGTTCACTGATCAAAATATCTAGAGTGGTTGAATAGTTAAAACACAAGACTCAAATATATGCTGTCTACAAGAGTCTCACTTCACCTGTTAGGACACACATAAACTAAAAGTAAAGGGATGATACAATACTTTCCGTTCCAATGGAAACCAAAAGAGAACATATGAAGCTATATTTATCTTAGATGAAATATCCTTTAAGTCAAACACTTTAAGACAGGACAAAGAAGGTCATTATATATTGGTAAAGCAGTAAATTTATCAACACAATATAACATTATAAATATATATGCACTTAACATTAGACACCTGCATATATAAAGCATATGTTAATAAATCTGAAGGGAGAGGTAGACTGTAATACAATAATATTAGAGAGCTTCAATACCCTACTTTCTGCAATGGCCAGATCATCCAGAAAGAAAATCAGTAAGGTAACATGACACTTAACCTACATTTTAGACCAAATGGAACTCACAGATATATGAACATCCCATCCAACAGCAATGGAATACATATTTGTCTTAAATGTGCACAGGACATTTTCCAGGATAGATTCAATGTTGGGCCACAAAACAAGATTTAAATTATATTGAGTATATTTTCTGACCACAATATTATGAAACTAAAAATAACAGGAGAAATTTTAGGAATTTCAAAAATAAATGGAAATTTAAATATGCTTCTGAACAATAACAAAATTAAAAGAGAAATTAAAAAGTCTGAGATAAGTGAAAATTGACAAACAAAATAAAACATTGTATGCACCTAAAGCTGTTCTAAGAGGGATGTTAACAGCAATAAATGCCTACACATAGCAAAAAGAAAGATCTCAAACAACTTAACTTTGCACATCATGAAACTAGAAAAGAAACAAATCCCAAAATTAGCAGAAGAAAGGAAATCATAAAGATTAGAGCAAAAACAAATTGAATAGAGACTAGAAAAACAATATGAAAGATTAACGAAACTAAGTTTATTTTTTTAAAGATAAACAACATCAACTCTAAAGATGCTACCAAAAAAAAAAAAGTCCTGTTAGACTAATAAACAAGTAAAACTGCAGGATTTAAAATCAATATACAACAATCACAATCATTCCCTTACTCCCTTTAAGTGCTCTCTTCAGTTGGCTTCAAAACACCTCCTTCCTTACTCTTTTCATTTACTGTGATATCCTCATTCTTTTTTTTTTATTTTTATTTTTGTACTGCTTCTTCCTACTCTCACTGATCTCCAAACTTTGAAATGCTCCAGGGCTCAGTCCCTGGATCTATACTCTTTCCTAATTATACTCACTCCATAAGTAATTACAACCAGTTTCATGACTTTTAATACCATCTATCCCCAGCCAAGATATGTCTTTTGAACTCTCAACTCATATATCCAATGGCCTACATAATATCCCTACTTGAATGTCTATTAATATGTAAATATGATCTTTCCTTCTCCTATAAATATACTCCTTCAGCAGTCACTCTCAACTTACTTAATGACAACTCTATACATAGTGTTCAAGGAAAACTTGTTTATATTATTTATTCCCTTCTTTCTCTTTCCCTGACTCTCCCGTGTCAGTTAAGTACAAGCTATTCTGATTGATTCATTCAATTCATGGAATAATTATAATGATATTTATGTTATGCTAATGAGAGTTATATGCAATTAATATTGATGAGTAAGGTTTATATAGAAGACAAATTTTCTCTAATGTTAATTTTATTTTTATTTATTTATTTATTTAGAGACAGGATTTTACTCTCGTTGCCCAGACTGCAGTGCAATGGCATAATCTGAGCTCACTGCAACCTCTGGCTCCTGGGCTTAAGCGATTCTCCTGCCTTAGCCACTCAAGTAGCTGGCACATATCACCATGTCCAGCTAATTTTTGTATTATTTGTAAAGGCAGGGTTTCACCCTATTGCCCAGGCTGGTCTTGAACTCCTGAACTCAAGCAATCTTCCCACCTCGGCCTCCCAAAGTGCTATGATTACAGATGTGAGTCACTATACCTGGCCTCTAATGTTAATTTTATTGAAGTTTAGGGGAAGAATAACACTATTTAAGTAGAAAACAGCTGCCAGTATATCATTTTACTACATATATTAAGACCACCTTGAGCTAAAGTAGGTTTGCCACATCTTGATTCTTCTCTTCTTACTATTCATTACCATCCAAAATAATTTTAAATATATTTAGTTACTGATTAATCTATTTTCTGATTCCCTTCCCTAAGAGAATGTGATCTCCCTGAGGCCAGTGCACATAATCTTTTTTCTTTTTAAGCTCCACACCTAAACAATGCCTAGAACTTTAAGAAACTCAGTAACTATCTGTTGGAAGATTGCATGAATGGATGCATGGGTACAGAAAGCAACTAGTAATTCTGAAATTCAGAGAAAGCAGGAGAAAAGTTGAGGACTCTGATAAAAATGAACTTAATGCAGCTCGTTAAAGGCAATTAACACAATGAAAATAAGTTAAATATTAATATAAAGTCAGCAGTTTTTTTCTCCCTTGGACATGGGACTTCTCCAGAACCCTATCCCATAGGGGACATACATCATGGATCAAGGAAGCATTTGTCAGTGTGATATGTCTTTTCTAAAAAACCTTATATTTCTGAAACTTTCTTTCCATTCGTGCCTAGGGCAGGATTATTTCCACAAAACAGTAAATTATAGTATTATCTCAATATTTAAAAGTAACATTTCAGAAGACTATTTCAAATGTCAAATTTTTTATAACTGATATTGCAACTTTTCTTAGCCAAGCCGTATAGTTTCTGAAAATTATTAATATTTTCTAATGAATCATCCTTTTATTTTAAAAAGTCCTGGTGTTCAGTTATTTTACTCAGGGTTGCCTTTCACATATACAAATATACAAATACAACTCTAGACAATGGTAACAGAAAACATGTTTCTTTATAAATGAGCTTATATTTCAAGGTATACTGAGAAATTATGCAGTTGTTATTTGAGATTTATTGTGTGGTAGAAAAATACAATGAATAATGTCTGGTAGTAAAATAAGAGCAAAAAAGACAAAGCACTCCAGATTCTAAAGTGCATTAAGGAAATTATTTAAAAAACTGAGTCCTGAGAAATGTTACATTGATTGGAGGGGGCTTTCTGGAAGAGATATTTAACTCTGTATAAAAAGAGGATATTCTATAGTATACATCAGAATAATTATGCTATTAAATGCTATTTCCATTTTCTCCAGTATTGACCCACTTACGCCTGCCATATATTTATTTCTACTTTAACCATTGGTGAAAAGTTTTAATAAGACCTCAGTGAAGGAGGTCAGACAAATAGGAAAAAAAGTGTGAAATAGTAAACATTAATTTACAAGGTCCTTGTATTAGTCCATTTTTATGCTGCTGATAAAGATATACCCAAGACTGGGCAATTTACAAAAGAAAGAGGTTTAATTGGACTTACAGTTGCACGTGGCTGGGGAAGCCTCACAGTCATGGTAGGAGGTAAGGAGGAGCAAGTCATGTCTTACATGGATGGCAGCAGGCAAAGAGAGAGAGATCTTGTGTAGGGGAGCGTCTCTTATTAAAACCATCAGATCTCGTGAAACTTATTCACTATCACAAGAACAGCACAGAAAAGACTTATCCCCATGACTCAGTTACCTCCCACCAGTTCCCTCCCACAACATGGGAGAATTCAAGATGAGATTTGGATGGGGACACAGCCAAACCATATCAGTACTTAATGGACTGAATTCATCAAGTGATTACAAGTAAATATTTTTCTTTTTAAAAATTTAACAAATATATTATATTCCTATTTGTTATTATTTATAAATAATGAATATATCAAGCAATAATTATCAAATGCTATATTTAAATGTCTAGTGTTTTTAGGAATATTGAATATCTTATTATTGTTATACTTTACTGATTAAAATGCCATGAATTAACATACATTGTATCCTTGCTTTACATATTTAGGTATAGAACCAGAAAATTAATTGTCTAAAATCTACTCCACAGTTAACTAATGCTGTATCTTCTTTGTTAATACACAAATTACCAGCACAAGAGGTTGAATAAAAACATGTGGCCAAATAATTTTTGTTTAATGTGTAAGAATATGCAAAAAAGGCCGGGCGCGTTGGCTCACGCCTGTAATCCCAGCACTTTGGGAGGCCGAGGTGGGCGGATCACGAGGTCAGGAGATCAAGACCATCCTGGCTAACACAGTGAAACCCCGTCTCTACTGAAAATAAAAATTAGCCAGGCGTGGTGGCGGGAGCCTGTAGTCCCAGCTACTCAGGAGGCTGAGGCAGGAGAATGGCATGAACCCAGGAGGCGGAGCTTGCAGTGAGCAGAGATTGCGCCACTGTACTCCAGCCTGGGAATCAGAGCAGACTCTGTCTCAAAAAAAAAAAAAAAAAAAAAAAGAATGTACAAAAAATTTATTTTTATTTATTCAGCGAATTAAAATTATTTATACTGAATCAATTGGCAGTGATTCCATATAGACATGGATAGAACTAAATTTTAGATAGTAATAGAAAATTAAAGTGCTATTAATTAAAATAAACTGTTTCAACAAGGAATGCCAAGTACTGGAAAGCATCAGTATTGCACTAACAAAAAGTCAGGGATTATACAATTATTTGATCTTTTACTGTTATCAAAAGTGAGCTGAAAATTGAGTATACTAATACAGAAAATAGGAAAAGTGATTACAAAAGGCTAGAATAAAAAAAGCTAGCAAATGGAAATCGAGCACTGGCAGATTCAGTATCAATTTTATGATAAGTAAATAATCATTCATGGTTCAAGCAATTGACTTTTTAACAAAATTATATATAATATGTATAATTTTGAAAACACTACCAGTTCCACGGAATATTCAACATACAACTACCGTATAATTCAAAAATTCCACTCTGGGGCAAGGAGGCATAGCAAGACAGTGGAATTGAAGGCTCCACTGATTGTTTCCCCAAGAAGGACACCAATTCAACAACTATTAATATCTGCACAGAAGAATCACCTTTATAAAAATTAAAAATCAGGTGAGCACTCAAAGTACCTGGTTTTCACTTTGTAATGCTGAAAGAGGCACAGAAGTGGTAAAAAGAAACAGTCTCAAGTTGCAGACACTACCCCTAATTTATAACCTGGCAGTGGCGGCATGATCCAGAGAGCATTTCTGAGTGCTGGGAGAGGGAGAACGCAACAATTGTAAGGCACTAAACTCAGTGCTGTCCTGTTAGAGCAGAATGTAAAACGAGACGAAACTCAGCCACTGCCTTCCCTGGAGGGAGCAGTCAAACCAGCTCTAGCCAGAGGAGAGTCACTGATCCCAGTGTTCAGAATTTCAATTACTGCAAGCCTCACCACCACAGCCTAAAGTACAATGGGGATCTAAATAATTGTGAAATACAGTCTAGGCCAAAAGAACTGCAACACTGAGGCAAGTGCTACTGCTGAACTGATCCCAGAACCAGTAGACTGGGGGGCACATGACCTACTGAGACACCAGGTGGAAAAGCTTAAGGAAGTGCTGGCATCACTTGTCCCCTAACCCAAGGCTACAAAGCTCACGGCTATGAAAAACAAAAACAAAAACAAAAACAAACAAAAAAAAAACCCTTTATTCCACTTAAGGAGAGGAGAGAAAAGAATGGGGAGGAGTTTGTTTTGCATATTGGATACCTGCTCAGGCACAGCAGAATATAAAATTGGTCAGAATCATGAGGCCCTCTTTCCAGGACCTAGCTCCCAGATAATATTTCTATACACACCCCGGGCCAGAAGGGTACCTGTTGTTTTGGAGGGAAGGACCAGCCTTGGCAGCATTCATCCCCTCCTGACTGAAGAGCCCTTGGGTCCTGAATAATGAGCAGTGATACCCAGGTAGTGCATTGAGGGCTTTGGGTGAGCCTCTGAGATGTGCTGGATTCAGTTAAGACTCAGCACATTAACAACTGTGGTAGCTATAGGACAAAACTCCTTCTGCTTGAGTAAAGCAAAGAGAAAATAACGGGCACTTTATATTGCATCTAGGTACCAGCTCGGTCACAGCAGTGTCAAGCACCACGCAGGCTCTCAGGATCCCTGATTCCAGGACATGGTTCCTCGACGCCATTTCTGTAACTGCTCTAGGCTGGAAGATAGCCCACTGCTCTGAAGTTTGAGTCCCAGGCCAGGCAGCATTTATCAAAAGCTGACTGGAGAGCCCTTGGGCATTAAAGGAACATTGGCAGTAGTCTGACAGTGCTCCCATTCAGCCTGTGGTGGCAGTGGCCACAAGGTGAGGCTCCTCTACTTTTGGAAAGGGGAAGAAAGAGTGGTAAGGATGGTGTCTTGCAGTTTGAGCACCAGCTTAGCCACAGTAGAACAGAGCACCAGGTAGAAATCTAAGGTTTTTGAGTCTGGTCCCTTGCTCTTGATGGTACCTCTGGACCCACCGAGGGCCTGGGGAATCTCACTGCCCTGAAGGGAAGGACACAGGACTGGATATATCTGTCACCTGCTTATTTTAGAATTCAGGGTCTTGAGCAAACAAAAAGTAGCCAGGGAGTGGTTACTGCAGGCCTTGGGTGAGACCCACTGTTGTGATGGCTAGAGGTCTGACCCAGTGCAGTCCTAGGGGTGTGACCAGAGGGGTGCTTGTGTCACTCCACCCCCAGCATCAAGTGGCTGTGAACAGAAAGAGACATTCCATTTGTTTAAGATAAAGGAAGGGAAGATTACTCTCCCAGGTTGTGTTCAAGACTGTCACAGCAGTATCTCTACAAGTCTGGAAGAACCACGTTACTGTGCTTGAGAAACCCCATAAGCATATACAGCTTATATCACAACCCTCAAGTCATTGTGAATATCTGGAAAGACTTCCCAAGAAGGAAGGGTACAAACAAGCCCAGACAGTGAAGAGTAAAATAAATACCTAACTCTTCCATCCCCATACATACACAAAGTATGAAGACAAACATGACCGAGCAAAGTATTCAGAAAAACATAACCACACAATGGACTAAATAAGTCACCAGAAACCCATCTTGAAGAAAGAGATATGGGACCTTTCAAACAGAAAATTCAAAATATATATGTTGAGGAAACTGAAAGAATTTCAATATTACACAGGTGGGAAACTCAGAATTCCATCAGATAGATTTAACAAAGAGATTGAAATGCAAAGAATCAAGCAGAAATGCTGGAGCAGAGAAATGCAATTAGCATAGTGAAGAATGCACCCGAGTCTCTTAATAGCAGAATTTATCAAGCAGAAAAAAAAATTAATGAGGTTGAAGTCAAGCTCTTTGAAAATACACAGTCAGAGGAGACAAAACAAACATGCAAACAAAAACCAATGAAGCATGCCTACAAGATCTAGAAAAAACCCTTAACAGGGCAAGTCTAAGTGTTAAAGAGGAGGTAGACAAAGAGAGAGGGGTAGAGAGATTATTCAAAAAAATAGCAACAGAGAATTCCCTGAACCTAAACAAAAATATCAATATTCAAGTATAAAAATGTTATAGAACATGAAGATATAACCCAAAGAAGACTGCCACAAGGAATTTAACAATAAAACTCCAAAGATCAAAGGTAAAGAAGGGATCCTAAAAGCATCAAGAGAAAAGAAGCAAATAACATAAAATGAAGCTCCAATACATCTGGTAACAGAGTTTCTAGTAGAAACCATACAATCCAGGAGAGAGTGGCATGATATATTTACAGTGCTGAGGAAAAAATAACTTTTACTCTAAATATCATATTCAGTGAAAATATCCTTCAAACATAAATGGAAAACAAACACTTTACCAGAAAAACAAAAGCTGAAGAATTTAATCTACATCATACCTGGCCTATAAGAAATGCTAAAGCAAATACCTCAATCAGAAAAGAAATGATGTTAATGAGCAGTAAGTAATCACCTGATGGTATAAAACTCACTGGTTATAGCAAGTACACTGAAAAACACAATAGATTATAATACTGTAACTCAGGTATGTAAACTCTTCTTATCGTCAGGATAAAATAATGGTGAACCCATCAAGAATGATAACTACAACAACTTTTCAAGACATAATTCAATAAGATGTAAATAAATACAGGGAAAAGATAAGGGGGGAAATGTAAAGGTGTAGAGTTTGTATTTTTTATTGGTTATGCAAACAATGTGAAGTTATCAGGTTAAAATAATGGGTTATAAAATAGTATTTGCAAACCTTATGGTAACATAAAACCAAAAAACAAAAAATGGATACACAAAAAATAAAAAGCAAGAAATTAAATTATATCACCAGAGAAGATTACCTTCACTAAAGAAAGAGAATAAGGAAAGAAAGAAGGAAGAAAAGACTATAAAACAATGAGAAAACAAATAACAAAATGATAGGAGTAAGCCTTTACTTATCAATGGTAATGTTGAATGTAAATGAACATTTATGTCAAAAGACATAGAATGGCTCAGTGGATGAAAAAACAAGATGCAATGAATAACCCGTTTCCCACAAAAAACACACTTCACCTCTAAAGACACACATAGAATGAAAATAAAGGGATGGAAAGATATTCCATGCCAAAAGAAACAAACAAACAAACAAAAAGAAGCAAAAATAGCTAAGCTTATATCAGAAAAAGCAGATTAAAAAAAGGTATAAGAAGAGACAAAAAAAGTCACTATGTAATGATGAGCAGGTGGACTAAAAAAGAGAATATAACAAATGTAAATATATATGAACCCAATACTGTGCCACCCTGATATATAAAGCAAATATTATTATAGCTAAAGAGAGATACCCCAATACAATAACAGCTAGAGTCTTCAGCACCCCATTTCCAGCTTTGGACAGATCTTCCAGACAGAAAATCAGGAAATAAACATTGGACTTAATTTGCACAATAGACCAAATTGATTGAAGAGATAAATACTTACAGACTAATTCATTCGTGGCTGTAGAATACACATTCTTTTCCTAAGAATATCGATTATTTTCAAGGATTGACCATATGTTAGGCCAAAAACAATTAACCATTTAACAAATTTAACCATTTAACATTGTTAAATAAACCATTTAACAAATGGAAATAATATTAAGCATCTTTGACCACAGTTGAATAAGATGAAAATCAATAAGAAGAGGAATATTGGAAACTATACAAATATATAGAAATTAAATCATATGCTTCTAAATGACAAGTGGGCCAATGAAGAAATTAAGAAAGAAATTGAAAAAAAATTTGAAACCAATTATAATCAAAACACAGCATACCAAAACCTATGAAACACAGCAATAACAGTGCTACCAGGAAAGTTTACAGCTATAAGTGCCTGCAAAAACAAAACAAATGTAATATTAGAAGAAGAGAAATAATAAAGATCAGAGCATAAATAAATAAAACTGAAGAAATAAAACAAAGATCAATGAAACAAAAAGGTGATTTATTGAAAAGTTACACAAAATTAACAAACTTTTAGCCAGACTAAAAAAAATCAAAATGTCAGAGATGAAAAAGGAGACAATACAACTCATACTGCCAAAATTTGAATAATCATTAATAGCTACAGTAAGTCTATAAGTCTCAGACAAAGGAACTTTTACCACTCACAGTCTTCACCAGATGCTCAAGAGAAAGGTATGGTACAGGGAGAGAGTACTGAGACACTATTTGCTGTGGTGCTGGCTTGAGGAAAGAGCACTGTAGCCACTGATGGAAGTAAATGAGGACCTTCTACATTTTTCTCCTCTCACTCCCCTATAAAACAAAAGGCTTAACCTGCTGGGGAAATAGCAATTAACACTGCTGCCCATAGGAAACTACAGAAGACCAAACATAGCTTAGGGAACTAAAAAGAAAAATGATTTTCTAGCTGTAGGAGAGAGACAGGATTGTGTCCTGGGCCCAGATCATTTGAGACTGGCCATAATAGACAGCAGGAAAGTCTTTGACATGGTCTCACTTGAAGACTCAGAAACACATAAGGTACATTAAGGCCTAAAACTGAGGCTAGATGAAAACAAGAGAATGGTTTATGACATCCCCACCATCATCCTAGTGTAACAGGTTTACAATACCAAATGACAGCAATATACTTGCTCAGTATAAACTGGGTAAGGGACAAGAACGCAGAGACAAACCCTCTCTGGAGTACATGCAACAGTTCAGATCTAAAGCTAAAGGTGGAAAGGGCATTGTGAAAAATCCCTTTGACAAACCTGTCCTCATCCTAAATACAAAGCAAAACAAGTGGAGTTTTGAATCCTGCTGTGCACTGAGAGTAACCATAGCAGGAACAAAACTCAAATAGCTCAACTGCAGACTATATTGACTTAATACCCCACACTAAGCGCCTAGCAGAAGAAAAAATACGCTTATTTACAGCCATAAAATGTATTTACCCTAGTCCCTATTTTCTACAAAAAAAAAATCCAGCTTTCAACAAAAAATTTTGAGAGAGAAGAAGCAAGAAAAAGAAAAACAGTGTCAAGACACTAAGAAATCAACAGAACTAGATTCAGATATGACAGACAGAGCTGTTGGAACTATGTCAGACACGAAACTGAAAATAACTATGACTAAAATGATAAAAGGCTCTAATGGAAAAGAAAAACGTCCATGGTTAAATGGATAATTACAGCAAAGAGTTTCAAATTATAAGAAAGCATTAAATGGAAATGGCAAAAAGGAAAAACAGTAACAGAGATAAAGAATGCCTTCTATAGACTAATGACTAGAGTGGAACACGCTGAGAAAAGTATCACTGAACTTGAAGAAGATAAATCAATAGAAATTATCCAAAGTGAAGCAGAACAAGAAGAGTAGGGGGAAAAAAAACAAAGAGAACATCCAATATTTGTGAGACTATAAAAACAGCCTAGTGTTACCGGTAGAAGAGATTTGAGTTACCTCGAGTAACTTACGGTGGTGTATCCATAAGGGTCTGCAGCCACTTCAGTTCTTGCCTTCTCAGAAAAAAGAATTCAACTGTGGGGCATAAAGCAGAAAAAGAGACCAAGGCAAGTTTCAGGGCAGGCATGGAAGTTTATTTACAAAGGGTTTAGAACAGCAAAGAAAGAAAAGTTCACTTGGAAGAGATCCAATGAGGGCGCCTGAAGGTCAAAGAGGGTCAAAAAGAGGCATCTAACCTTGCTTGGTTCTAGGAATTTATGGGCTCACCTCTTTTCCATGGTTCTTCCCTTAGGGTGGGCTTCCCATATACAAGGTGCTCTTCTCACCCTTGGGAAGTGAGCACACACACTGTGTTTTGTAAGTTGTATCCATGCCCATCTGAGGCTTTCTTCCCTTTCTCCGGTGGAGTGTCCCCAGAAGGTCATATTTCCCAGTTTTGTCTCTTAGTGCCCAAGCCCAGGACGTTTCTTCTCCCTGGCATCTGCATACAATTAACACTTTAATGGCAATAGCTGTGGGTCACCAGGAAATGGCTTCTCCCTGGTACAGGGCGATGGGGAGGTGGGGGCGCGGGGCTGCCCAATTATCATTTTTAGAGAGACAGTGTGATAATTGTCAAACCATCCCCTGACATCCCCAGTGGGTGGGAGAGAAGAGCCCTCTAGTGTCCCACTCATGCCAACCTAACTACCTGTAACACTAGCATATGTGTAACTGGAATTGTAGAAGAAGAAATGCTAGGGAAGAAGAAATAGCTGAAGACAATTTGCCCTGTTTAATGGTGAAGATTAAATGGAATATAAAAATGAATTCAAAAGAAGGTATAAAGGAAGAAAAAGGACACAAAGATGTAACAAGTAGCAAACTACTAGCAAGATGGTAGATTTTAATCTAACCATAATTGTCATTTAACTATAAAGTACCTAGGACACAAAATAAAATACAAGTTGGATTTTAGTAGAAAGACACATATATATGCTACATACTAGAAATCATTTAAAATTAAAGACATAGATACATTAAAAGGAAAAAAATATATAGTGTGAAAACAAAAATCTAAAGAAGGATAGAGTAGCTATATTAATATTACACAATATACACTTCAAGAACTATTACGAGAGATAAAGAGGGACATTACACAATTATAAAAAGATCAGACAACATAACAATCCTAAGTGTATGTGCACCTAACAATAGAGCTTCAAATAATAGACCTGAAAGAAGAAATAAAAGAATCCACAATTACATTTGGAGACTTCAACATTCTTTTCCTAGTAATAAACGCAATCATTAGAAAGAAAATCATTAAGGACATTGAAGAACTGAACAATACTTTCAACCACATTTATCTAACTAATATTTATCAAATACCCCATCCAACAACATGAGTATAAACATTAATTCAATTCATATAGAATATATACTGATATAAACCATATTCTGGGCCATAAGGAAAGCTCATCGAATTTCAAAAAAATTCAAATCATACAAAATATTATTTCTGACCACAAAGAAATGAAATTAGAATTCCAAATTGGAGATATATCAGGAAGACACCCAAATACTTGGACACTAAATAACACACCTCAAAATAAACCATGGGTCAAAGAAAAAAAATTAGGTAGCATTTTTAAATGAATGAAAATAAAAACACAATTTATCAACATTTGTGAGATGCAGCCAAGGTAGTGATTAAATGAAAATTTAGAGGATTAAAGTCCTAAATAAGAAATGTCACAAAAGTTAGGCCAGGTGCGGTGGCTCACTCCTGTAATCCCAGCACTTTGGGAGGTCGAGGCAGATGGATCACTTGAGGTCAGGAGTTCGAGACCAGACTGGCCAACATGGCAAAACCCCATCTTTACTAACAATACAAAAATTAGCCGGGTGTGGTGGCATATGCCTATAGTCCCGGCTACTCCGGAGGCTGAGGCAGGAGAATCACTTGAACCTGGGAGGTGGAGGTTGCAGTGAGCCGAACCGAGATGGCACCACTGCACTCCAGCCTGCGTGACAAAGTAAGACTCCATCTCAAAAAAAAAAAAAAAAAGAAATGTCGCAAAACTTAATCCAAGTTTCCACTTTAATAAGCTGAAAAAAAACAAAGGCAAATTAAATCCAAATAAGCAGAAAGAGGTAAATAATGTCTATGGGAGCTGAAACCAACAACTCCATATACCAAAAATATTTGTATGGCACATGTTGTACTTATTGTTGCAGGTGGATGCAGTGATTTAAATTAAACTACTACTTCTCCAAAACCATGTCCTGTCATCTGAGAAGAGGTGACTATAACGGAAGAAACCCTCCTTATCTAAATGGTGCTCACAAAAGTATGCAAATTACTTTAAATTTAATTAAAATTTAATTAAACCAAATCCAAATATTATGAGAATCATCAAACTTTCTAAAGTATCTAATTATGTAAAGGCAACCATAAAATCAGAAAAAATTGTGCTGGAAGTTTAGGTGTGTGTTTGATTCTCAGGGAGACAACTAATGCCCTTAAAACTCCAATAAACTCAAAACTGTTGTTTTATATATATATATAGTAAGTATATGTGTGTGGGGTATATATACATATACATATACATATATATCCTACAAATCAATACGAAAAAGACAACTCTATAGAAAAACACACAAAAGATTTAAATGGTTCCTTAAAAACAGGAATTTTACATACCTCATCAGTGTTTGAAATGGTGCTCAAGCTTATTAGTAATCGCAAAAGTATACATTAAAACCACAGTATGAGACCATTACTCACATTCCAGATTGGCAAAATTTTAGAAATCTGCTAGTATTCAGGGGTGAAGAGGATATTAAGGAAGATAAATTTGAATAATCTTCTGGTGGAAGTGTACAATTAATAAAACCACTTTGAAAAACATTTGGGAATTATCTAGTAAATTTGAAGACACATGCACTGTGTAGCCCATCAATTACACTCTTGAGTAAATACATCATAGAAAAGTGCATACATATATTTACCAGGAGACTTTGAAACAAATCCTTGTAGAAGTACTCTTCCTTACAGACAAACTGGAAACAATCCATAGGAACAGTATTGGTGAAGCTGGAAAAAAATGTGGCATTTTTTCCCATTATCAGCATAGAAATTCTAAATATGGAGTGTATCCATATTTTCTGAAATGACTATTTTCCTCAAGATTTTTTTTATAACTATGGAAACCGTCAGAGCTCAGGGCAGGCTCCATAAAATGGTATTGCACTCTGCTCTAGGAGTAACTGAGACCTTTACCAAGGTTTGCTCTATTTTTAAAAGTATCATGATTTTCATAGTCTTACTTAAAATTTCACTTAATATATATTAGCATATTGAAACCTACACAATGCTAAAGAAGCATCACCCTATTGTTATTATATTAATAGGCATGTTTAATTCACTTAGATTTCATTTTCCTCATCTATTAAATGATGATGAATCCCAACTCCATTAGCTAAGAATGTATAACCACATAACAAAGTACCTGAATAATGGTGATACGGTTTGGCTGTGTCCCCACCAAAATCTCATCTTGAGTTGTAGCTCCCATAATCCTCATGTGTTATAGGAGGTAACTGGTGGGGGGTAATTGAATCATGGGGGCAGGTTTTCTCATGCTGTTCTCATCATAGTGAATAAGTCTCATGATATCTGATGGTTGTATAAAGGGCAGTTTCCTGCACACACTCTCTTGCCTGCAGCCATGTAAGACATGCCTTTGCTCCTCCTTCGCCTTCCACCATGATTGTGAGGCCTCCCCAGCCATGTGGAAATGTGGGTCCATTAAACCTCTTTTTCTTTATACATTACCCAGTCTACAGGTGGCCTGACCAAATAGAGGTTATCTTCTCTCACAACAGCAACAACAAAAAATCCAAAAATAATCCATTGCAGCCATTGTTTTAAGTACTCAACAATGAATTAAGGGACCCAAGCTCTTTCTAACTTTCTGTTTCACCATCATTACCATCTGGCTGTAAGATGGCTCCTGTACTTCTAGGCATCATATTATATGCCATTTTCAGAAAATGACGGTAAGGGAAAGGGGCTACACCAACTACATCTGTCACTCCTTTTATCGGTAATCACAGAACACTACTTAGCTCTTTCCTTTTTTATATCTTTTTGGCTAGAACCATGTTTCAGCGAACTGGAAAACCAAGAATTCATTTTTCTAGTATCTAGGGTAGAAGAATGCAAAGAGAAGTTGAGAAATGAACATCATAAGTACCAATAGAACCTGGGGTAGTCTCGCCTTACCTACCTCATTGGATTGTTATGAAGATCAATTGTACTATCATATTTGAAAATCTTTGAAATGTGCAAAGTGCTAAAGAAGTGTAAGGAATTATTGTGTGCTGTCTTTTGAAACTAATGATCTTTAAGGTATTTTACTAAACTCAAATTACGATTCAATGATTAAGTACTAAAAAAGGTCTTATGTGCACACATTGTACTAGATGATAAAAATCTATCTGTCTTTACCTATGTTAAACACCAGCTAGCATCTGCTTTCAGTACAGTTTGGGGCTTTGCTCAGGTTAGAATATTTCAACTTAATGAACCAATGTGGAAAATCCCTTTCTTTTCTAGGAGATGAATCTGGAAAGGTTGCTGTATTATTTATCTCTGACTAAAGTTTCTACTGTGGACAGGTGGAAAGCAAAGAGAAAATATTCCCTATAGAAATATGGAAGGGAAACTGATATTGATTTTTGCAAAATAAATTCAGAGTAACTCTCAGAGGCTTTGGGTATATCTAGGTCACTGGGAAAAAAAATAAGCATTTTGCTGACAGGAGAAATATGGTTATTTCTTACACATGGCTATTAAATGGATTCAGAACCTTTTTATTATTATACCAAGATTATTCCAACCGAATAGAAATTACATACATATATGAGCAGAATGCAGGAAAAAAATCTTTGACAACATTATGAATTTAGATCAGTTTTCCATAAGGAATTCATGGTTAAATTCAAAATCTCAAATAAGATTATGCTAATGGATTCTGGGCTTAATACCTAGGTGACGGTTTGGTCTGTGCAGCAAACCACCATGGCACACGTTTACTTTTGTAACAAACCTACATATCCTGCACATGTACCTGGAACTTAAACCTTGAAGGAAAAAACATGTCAGCTACTTTGCATACGATTATGTGGCCCAACACAGAGTGAATAAGTCATGGGCTATGTCTCTCTCTTTGAACTCCAAAAACATGCAGGGTACAACATGGGCACTCTAGCAGCTATCAAAATATTGGCCTTCAATATTTTCCGTAGTAATAATTTAGCAATCTAAGCATACGAATCCAATGGACTAGAAATAAAAATGTCTTCCTTAGCCAGGAGTAAACAGTAAAGGTTGAAATAACGTATTTGACGCCTTAATCAGTCAACAAAGAAATATTAAGCACCTAATATGTGCCAGGCTTTCTGTCAGGCATTGATGATTCAATGGAGAACAAAAAGACATGATATCTGCTGTTATGGTGTATACAGTGTAGTGCAAAACACACATTTTAAATATACTTACATGAGATCATTTTTTTTGAAGCTTGTTTTAACTTTTCAGCTCTAGATAGCTCTTTTTTCACTTTAATTTTAGGTTTAGGGGTACATGTGCATGTTTGTCTTATAGATAAATTGTGTGTCACTGGGGTTGGGTTTACAGATTATTTCATCGCCCAGGTAATCAGCACAGTACGCGATAGGTAGTTTTTCAATCCTCACACTCCTCCCACCCTCCACCTTCAATTAGGCCCTGGTGTCTGTTGTTCCTTTCTTTGTGTCCATACATACGCAGTGTTTAGCTCCAACTTATAAGTGAGAACATGCAGTATTTGGTTTGCTGTTTCTGCATTATTTTCCTTAGGATAATGCCCTCCAGCTCCATTCATGTTGCTGGAAAGGCCATGTATTTCATAGGGTATATGTACCACATTTTCTTTATCCATTCTACCATCGATGGGCATTTAGGTTGACTCCATGTCTTTGCTACTGTGAATAGTGCTGCAATGAACATGCACATGCATGTGTCTTTATGGTAGAACAATGTATATTCCTTTGGGTATGTACCCTATAATGGGATTGCTGAGTTGAATGAAAATTCGGCTTTCAGTTCTTTGAGAAATCACTGAACTGCTTTTCACAATGGCTAATCTAATTTACATTTCCACCAGCAGTGTATGAGTGTTCCCTTTTCCCCACAACCTTGACAGCATCTGTTATTTTTTGACTTTTAGTAGTAGCCCTTCTGATTGGTGTGAGTTGGTATCTCATTGTGCTTTTGATTTGCATTTCTCTAATGATAGTACTATTAAGCATTTATATATGCTTGTTGGACACGTGTATGTCTTCTTTTGAAAAGCATCTGTTCATGTCCTTTGCCCATCTTATAACTGGGTTGTTTTTTCCTTGTAAATTTGTTTAAGCACCTTATAGATTTTGAATATTAGACCTATGTCAGATGTATAGTTTGCAAATATTTTCTCCCATTCTGTAGGTTTTCTGTTTACTCTGTTGATACTTTTTTTGTTGCCACACAGAGGCCCTTTAGTTTAATTAGGTCCCATTTGTCAATTTTTGCTGTTGTTGCTATTGCTTTTGGAGTCTTCATCATGAAATTTTTTTTCCAGATCCCATGCCAAAAACTCCCTAGGTAATCTTCCAGGATTTTTGTAATCCCCAATTTTACATTTAAATATTTAATCCATCTTGAGTTGATTTTCATATATGGTACAAGGAAAAAAGTATAGTTTCAATCTTCTGCATGTGGCTAGCCAATTATTGCAGCACCATTTATTGAATAGGGAAACCTTTCCTCATTGCTTGTTTTTGTCAGCTTTGTTGAAGATCAGATGCTTGTAAGTATGTGGCCTTATATCTGGGCTCTTTATTATGTTCCAGTGGTCTATGTGTCTAGTTTTGTACCAGTACCAAGCTATTTTGGTTACTGTAGCCTTGTACTATAGTTTGAAGTCAGGTAATGTGTTGCCTCCAGCTTTTATCTTTTTGCTTAGAATTGCCTTGGTGATTTAGGCTTTAAGTCCCATATTAATTTTAAAATAGTTTTTAAATAATTTCATGAGAATGTAGTTGGTAGTTTGATAAGAATAACCTTGAGTCTGTAAATTGCTTTGGGCAGTATGGCCATTTTAACAATATTGATTCCTCCTATCCATGATCACGGAACGCTTTTTTATTTGTTTGTGTCATCTCTGATTTCTTTGAGCAGTATTTTGTAATTCTCACTGTAGAGATCTTTCACCTCCATGGTTAGCTGTATTCCTAGGTATTTTATTCTTTTTGTGTCTCTTGTGAATGGGATTGTATTCTTCACTTGGCTCTCAACTTGAATATTGTAAGTGTCTAGGAATGCTATCAATTTTTGAATATTTATTTTGTATCCTTAAACTTTGCTGATGTGTTTTATCAGATCAAGGAGCTTTTTGGCAGAGACTAAGAGGTTTTCTAGGTATGGAATCATATTGTGTGCAAACAGGGATATTTTGACTTACTGACTTCCATTTTGGATGTCTTTTCTTTCTTTCTCTTGCCTGATTGCTCTGGCTACAACTTCCAGTACTATGTTGAATAGGAGTGGTGAGAGAACGCATCCTTGTCTTGTTCCAGTTTTCAAAGGGAGTGCTTCCAGCTTTTGCTCATTCACTATGATGTTGGATGTAGGTTTTTCATACAAGGCTCTTGTTACTTTAAAGTATGTTCCCTCAATGCCTAGTTTATTGAGTGTTTTTAACATGAAAGGATGTTGAATATTATTGAAAGCCTTTCTGCATCTATTGAGATTATTATGTGGGTTTTGTGTTTAGTTCTGTTTATATGGTGGATCACATATATTGATATGTTGAACAAACCTTGCGTCTCAGGGATAAAGCCTACTTTATAGTAGGGGATGAGCTTTTTGATGTGCTGCTGGATTCTGTTTGCTAGTATTTTGTTGAAGACTTTTGCATCTATATTCATCAAGGATATTGGCCTGAAGTTTTCTTTTTTAGTTGTGTCTCTGCCGGGTTTTGGTATCAGGATAATACTGCCCTCATAGAATGAGTTAGGGAGGAGTTCTTATTCCTCAATTTTTTGCAATAGTTTCAATAGGAATGGTACAAGCTCTTCTTTATACATCTGGTAGATTTGGCCATTATTCTATCTGGTCCTGGTCTTTTTCTACTTGGTAAACTTTTTATTATTGATTCAACTTCAGAACTTGTTATTGGTCTGTTCAGGGATTCAATTTGTTCCTGCTTCAGTCCTGGGAGGTTGTATGCTTCCAGGAATTCATCCATCTCTTCTAGGATTTCTAGTTTGTCTGCATTGAGGTGTTTATACTAGTGTCTGTGGGTTTTCTGTATTTCTGTGCAATCAGTTATAATGTCTCCTTCCTCATTTCTGATGGTGTTTATCTGGACCTTCTCTCATTTTCTTAATTAGTCTAGCTAAGCCTCCCCTTTCTCATTTCTGATGGTGTTTATCTGGATCTTCTCTCATTTTTCATTAATCTAGCTAGCAGTCTATATTGTTAATTCTTTCAAATAATAAACATTGACTTGTTGATCTTTTGTATTTTTTTTATGTCTCAATCTCTATTTGTTCAGGTCTGATTTTGGTTATTTCTTTTCTTCTGCTAGCTTTGGGGTTGGTTTGCTCTTGGTTCTCTAGTTCTTTGTGTTGTGATGTTAGGCTGTTACCTTGAGATATTTCTAAACTTTTCATGTGGATGTTTAGCATATAAACTTTCTTCTTAACACTACTTTAGCTGTGTCCCAGAGATTCTGGTATGTTGTCTCTGTGTTCTCATTAGTTTCAAAGAATTTCTTGGTTTCTGCCTTAATTTCATTATTTACCCAGAAGTCATTAAGGAGCAGATTATTTAATTTTCATGTAATTGTGCGATTTGGGGTGATTTCTATTTAATTTTATTTCTATTTTTATTGCCTGTAGTCTGAGAGTGTGGTTGGTATGATTTTTTTTGAAATTGGTAAGGATTATTTTATGCCTAATTAGGTGGTTGATTTCAGATTGTGTGCCACGTGCAGATGAGAAAAATGTATATTCTGTTGTTTTTAGGTGGAGAGTTCTGTAGATGTCTGTTAAGTTCATTCGATCAAGTGTTGAGTTCAGGTCACAAATATGTTTGTTGGTTTTCTGCCTTGATGATCTGTCTAATGCTGTCAGTGCAATGTTGAAATATCCCTCTATTATTGTGTGTATATCTAAGACTCTTCATAGGTCTCTAAGAACTTACTTTATGAATCTGGGTGCTCCTGTGTTGAGTACACATATATTTAGGATAGTTAAGTATTTTTAAATTGAGCTCTTAACCATTATGTAATGTCCTTCTTTGTCTTTTTTTTTTTTTTTTTTTTTTTTTTGCTATTTGTTGGTTTGAAGTTTGTTTTGTTCGAAATGCAAAATGTGAATAACAATCCCTGCCCTTTTTCTGTTTTCAATTTGCTTGGTAGATTTTTCTCCATCCCTTTACATTGAGCGTATGGGTGTCACTGCATGTGACATGGGTTTCTCGAAGATATCATACTATTGTGTATTGGCTCTTCATCAACTTGCCACTCTGTGCCTTTTAATTGGAGCATTTAGCCCATTTACAGTCAGGGTTAGTATTGCTGTCTGTGGATTTGATCCTGTTACCATGTTGTTAGCTGGTTATTATGGAGACTTGTTTGTGTGGTTGTTTTATAGTTACTAGTCTGTGTACTTAAGTGTGTTTTTGTAGAGGCTGGTAACAGTCTTTCCTTTTCATATTTTGCACTCTTTTCAGGACCTCTTGTAAGTCGGGTCTGGTGGTAACAAATTCTCTTCGCATTTGCTTGTCTGAAAAGGATCTAATTTCTCTTTTGATTATGAAGCATAGTTTGGCTAAATATGAAATTCTTGGCTGAAAATTTTTTTCATTAAGAATGTTGAATATAGGCCCCCAATATGTTCTTGCTTATAGGGTTTCTGCCGACAAGTCTGCTGTTAGCCTGATGAGGTTCCCTTTGTAGGTGACCTGCCCCTACTCTTTTGCTGCATTTAACATTTTTTTTTTCATTTTAACCTTGAAGAGTCTGATGACTATTTGTCTTTGGAATGGCCTTCTTTTGTAGTATTTTGCAGAGTTTCTCTGCATTTCTTGAATTTGAATGTTGGCATCTCTAGCAAGTTTGGGGAAATTTTCATGGATGATATGTTAACACATGTTTTCCAGGTTGCTTGCTTTCTCTGCCTCTGTTTCAGAGATGCCAGTGAGGGGTGGAATTTGCCTCCTTACATAATCCTGTATTTCTTCGAGGTTTTATTCATTCTTCTTTATTTTCTTCCCTTTTTTTTGTTTGAATTTTCTAGCTCTGAGATTCCCTCATAAGCTTATGCAATTCTGCTGTTAACACGTGCAATTGTATTATGAAATTGTTGAAGTCCATTTTTCAGCTCTATCAGATCAGTTTGTTTCTTTCTTAATATGTCCATTTTGTCTTTTGTCTCCTGTATCATTTTATTGTATTCCTTAGAATCCTTGGATTGGGTTGTGACTGTCTCCTGAATCTTGATGGTCTTTGCTCCTATTCATATTCTGAATACTATTTCTGTCATTTCCATCATTTCCACCTCTCTAAGAACCATTGCTGGGGAACTAGTGCAGTTGTTTGGAGGTAAGAAGACACGCTGGCTTTTTGACTTGCCAGAGTTCTTGCACTGGGTCTTTGTCATCTTTGTGGTTTATGTTCCTTTAATCTTTGAAGTTGCTGTCCATTGGATTTTTTTTTCATTTATCCTCTTTGATGTCTTTGGGGGTTTGATTACGTTATAAGGTGGGTTTAACTGACTGGCTTCATTTTTGTAAGACATAAGGGGGCCAAGGCTCAGCGCAGTATTCCTGGGCTTCATGCTAGGGGCTGGTATCAGGTCCCCGGCTTTGTTCTCTAACTCCTCAATGTTAGGAACCTGCTGTGCTGGAGGGGCCAACCTGTTCCCCGACCAGTGGTCACAATAATCCAATGGGTGGTTTCAGCCAAAGCACTTCATCAGGCAGTGACAGCAGGATCAGTGCTCATTAACATGTGCCAGCAGTAGTGTCAGTGCAGTGGGGTGTACACTCATCAACTGGGGTGTGGCACTGCTGGGTGCATGGGTGCTGGCCTTCATGCAGGTATTCACAGAGGCAGCATTGGTGACATGGCATGGTGGGGATAGGACTGCTGTTGTATGTGTATGTGTTCATGCTGATGGTGGTGTTGGTGTGGGGGCAGGGCACTGGCAGATGTGTGGGTGGTGCCCTCCTTGTGCACATTCATGCTGGTGACAGTGGTAGCATAGGGTGAGGGGGGCGAAGATCATTTTTAAGTGCCTACCACAGTATGTGACATACAGTAATCATTCAATAAGTGCCAGCTACTACTATTACTATTGATAATGCTAATGCAAGCATAAATAAATAAATGTAAAAGCCTATAAAAGTATAAAGCAGGAGGACGAAATCTATTTTGAGGTGATCATAAAAAAGCAGCAAAAAGCAGCAATGGGACCTCATACCCCTATATGCCAACTCTTAAACATACCCTTTTAAGTTTACAGCAATAAGAACAGGGCAAAAGAGGGAAAAATAAAGACAAAAATCCAAAATGTACAATTACAAATAGTTACTTTAATCCCCCTGCCCCTGCAGGGATATTCATTTTGAGAAAATGTTGCCAAATAAGCATCTGGGATGCCTAGACAAGAACCCTCAACTCACCAGCACCTAGGACAGAATCAGTGTGCCTACTATAAGCAAAAGGGCCATTGGCAATGAAAATGTCCTAACTATCCCTGGTGAGAGGAAAACAAAAGCTCCCTATCAATACTAGAGCTAACCTTATTCCACCAGCCTCAATAAGCTGCCTTGCTGAAGTAAGTTTGCTGGGAGTCTTGGACCCTGGACCCATCAGAAAGCTTCACGCAGTGGCAGACAAGCAGCTGCCCAAACATTTTTCTTCAGTGTCTCCACTATTGTGTGAGTTCTCTGGTGGCTCAGGGACTCCAGGGTTTCCCCTGAGCAATGCAGTTTGCACCCTCCCTTCCATATTTGATGCTGTAGGATTCACTTTCCTCTGTCTTCCTGTTTTCCACACCTATTGTGGCAAACAAAATTTGGCCAGGTAGATTGGTCATAGTTTTGTAAATGACTTGAATCCAGTTGTCTTGTATAGGTTGTTTTATTTACTATGTTTGTTTAGGTATATATACAAGTATTATGATGTGTGTTGTGTCTAGCATGTTATGAAATTGGCGTATAAATAAAAGAGCACTCATAAGTAAGACTAGTCAAAGCTTATTAGTTTCAAGAGAATGTTCTCTCTTCTAAAATTTAACTTGAAGATATTTGCATAGGTAAATTACTGATGTTCACAGGCTTTAAAATGATTAAGATGCTTTAAATGATGACTAACTTTTTGTGGTATCTTGGATCTTGGAGGAAGTCTAGATAAAACTGTTAAAAGTTAAAGAGCTAAATACAAGTGAATGAAATAGATGCTTAAATTGTGAGCTAGTTGCGCGGTTAAAATCTTAAAATGGTAGAATGGTTCTCATCTATAGAATGCCAATGTAAAATGAATAGTTCAGGACTTCTTCCTTCCTAGGCTTACATAAAATGTGCCAAAAAAGTGTATTTATTTATTTATTTTTTTGAGATGGTGTCTTGCTTTGTCTCCCAGGCTGGTGTGTAATGGCGCTATCTTGGCTCACTGCAACCTCTGCCTCCCGGGTTCTAAGGATTCTCCTGCCTCAGCCTTCTGAATAGCTGGGATTACAGGAGCATGCCACCACGCCTGGCTAATTTTTGTATTTTTAGTAGAGATGGAGTTTCACCATGTTGGTCAGGCTGATCTCAAACTCCTGACTTCATGATCCGCCTGCCTCGGCCTCCCAAAGTGCTGGGATTACAGGTGTGAGCTACCGCACCCGGCCAGGAAAAAAAAAAATAGTATATTATTTATTGAGAAAAAATAAATATATTTTTTGCTTAACTTTGAAGTTATCAAAAGGGAGGTTCAAAATACGAGGGAATCTGTGGGTAGAAAAGAGAGATATAAAGAAAGTTATGGGTAGAAAATGTATTTGTTTGTTTGCAAAGAAGGATATAAAAAAGAGTAGTTTTGTATGAGGAGGGATCTTTTATAGTACATTCTTGCCCTAGAGTAAAATGACTGGTTTTATTTAACAAAGAGGTAGTATAGGACAACTCAGAAAGTTCAAGCACATTATAGATGGTCTGTTTTAGTTGTTCAGAAAGGGGAATTTATAAAAGAAAATTTGTGGATGATTAAACTTGCTATGATTAAAGAAAATCGTTTGTGATAGGCTTTCTCGAAAATGGTCTATACAGCAGAGCCAAATTTAGTTTTGATATTAATTCACGAAATTACCAGAAATTTGGCTTTTCAACTTTGAAATCTATTTATTTGGAAATCTTCTGAGATTCCTGTAACTCTTTCCTTTGGCTTTTATGCCCGCTCCAGTGAGTTTTTCCCCTTTGGTTATGACTGCTATTATGGCCCAATGTTAAAATGTTTTGTCTTAAAGGTCCTTGGGAGCAGTGTTTTCTCCCACTACAGCTTAATTCTATTCTCTTGTTTTTCTCAATGTGTAATCTTATTTTGGCTTTTGCTTTTGATTCATATTGCTTAGAAAGGTTTTGGGGTCTGGTGGGTGCCTACCAAACTCCATTCCCTTTGGCCAGGAAGTGGGCATGGCTTCATTGTGTTGGGGGCTGTGGATTTTAATTTCAGATTTCATTTTATTCCTTTTTGTCAGTGTGTGCTGGAGGCAGCGTCAGTGTCCAAGCTTTTATTTTGTCCTGTGCCAAGGCTGGGGTGGCGTGCTACCTGCCCTGGGTCTATCATGTCCCTTAGTGGAACCCCTATGGCTGGAGGACTTGGAGTGAGAGGACTTATAGACAGTTATATGTTCTGGGCTGGAAGAGGGTGGATTTGGGCGAGCACCCATTGGTCCTTGAAACCCTTTTGAGCAGTATGGGAGCCAGGAACTGGGAGTCAGGGACTAGAAGCAGGAAAATATGGTTGTAAAACGGACTTGTCTATTGATTCTGTGTGTTCACCTGCTCCAGCAGAGGAGCCTCACCCTGTATCCACTGCCAACCCAGGCCAGAAGGAGTGCTACTAAACTTCCACTGATATTCCCTTAAGGGGCTCTTAAGTCAGCTTGTGCTGAATGCTGCCTGGCCTGGGACTAACCTTTCAGTGCACTAGCCCCTGCTGTGGCCCAGGGTAGATCCAGAAAAGCTATCCAGGACTAAAGTCCTGGAATCAGGGATCCTCAGAGGCCACCTGGTGCTCTACTCCCCTTTGATCATGTTTGTACTTGAAGAGAGCAACTCTCAGAGGCTCATCCTGGATGTAGTACCCGGGTATTGTTGCTGGTTATTCAGGGCCCCTAGGGTCCTTTAGTTAGCTGGTAATAAACGCTGCTGAGACTGGATCCTTTCCATCACGGCAGCAGATTTCCTTCTGGCCCAAAATGTATCTAGAAATGTTATCTGGGAGCTGGGACCGGGAACGGGGGCCTAATGATTCTGACTGGTCCCATATCCTGCCGTGGCTCAACTGATATCCATGGTGCAAGACACAGTCCTCCCCACTCTTCTCTCTCCTCTCCCCAAGCAGAAGAAAGGGGTCTCTCTTGGACACTGAGCTGTGTAGCCTGGGGCTGGGGGAGGGTGATGTCAGCACTCCCCTGATTGCTCTAGCTGGTGTCTCAGTATGCTGCACACTCTGCAAGTCCACTATCTCTGGGCCTAGTTCAGCAGGACTCACCTAAGAGTGGCAGTCCTTTTGGCCTAGACTGTCTTTTGAGTTTACTTGGAGACACAGCACTCTGGCCCTCAGTGGTGAGGTTTGTGAGAATTCAAGTTTAGACCCCTGGGATTGGCAATTCCCCTCTGGCTAGGGCTGGTTTAAATGCTCCCTCCGTGGGCAGGTGTCAGCTTAGTTTGGTCTGGTTTTCCTTTCTGCTCTAACAGGAAAGCACTGAGTTTAATGCCTCACGACTTGCTGCATTCTCCCTTTCCCAGTGCTCAGTGATGTTCTCTGTACCTTGCCACTGCTGCTGCTAGGGTGTGAGAGGGGTGGCATCAGCAATTCACGACTATTTTTTTCTCTCTTCAGTGCCTCTTTCAGGGATATGAAATTAAAATGAGGTACGAGGAGTGCTCACTTGATTTTTGGTTCTTAGGAACTTAGTGGATTGCTTGTGATGTGCACCACATTTTGGTTTAATGTTTATCCAATAATAAAACTGTTTTCTTTCTCTTCTATCTTCGTAGAAAGGCTTTCTGGGTTGAGAGGAGATTTGTTTAAAATTCGATTTGTTTCCCAACAATACCTCTTCTTTCCTTCCTTCCTAAAGTTTTTACTGAGCTAGTCTGTATCAGGTATTATCCCTACCTTTGGTGAAACACAGAACTTTCTTCCATACCTTTCTAATCTCAATTACTCTCACCACAAAACACAGATAGCTTTGCTAGGAGCATGTTATTGGTAAGGGAGAGGCAAAATGTTGGCTACAGTTAACTGTGGAAGTAATGTTAATTGAGTATTGGAAGACAACATTGTATAAAGTACTCTTCCTAGATTCTAGACATCTCCAACTAGAATCTACAAGTGCTGCTGTACAGAGAAGTAGGTTAGTACCTAGAGGGAGACGCCGGGTGGTGGGCGGGTGTGTTTGCTTTGCTTGTTTTGCATTTTGTTCAATAGTGGGAGTGACTGAGCATTTTTAAATGTAAGAATGTAAATTACTTAAGCCACTGTGGAAAACTATTGGGAAATTTATCAAAGAACTTAAAACAGAACTGCCATTCCACCCAGCAATCCCATTACTGGGTATATATCCAAGCGAAAATCAATTGTTTTACCAAAAAGACCCACGTACGTGTGTGATCATCACAGTACTATTCACAATAGCAAAGTCATGGAATCAATCCAGGTGTCCATCAATGGTGGATTGGATTTTTAAAAATGTGGTACATATATAACATGAAATACTATGCAGCCATAAAAATGAGTGAAATAATATCCTTTGCAGCAACACATATGCAGCTGGAAGCCATTATCCTAAGCGAATTAACAAAGGAACAGAAAACTACATTCTACATGTTCTCATTTATAAGCAGGAGCAAAACATTGGGTATTCATGGACATGAAGATTGGAACAATAGACACTGGAGACTACTAGAGTGGGGAGGGAAGGAGTGGAGCAAGTGTTGACAAACCATTAGGTACTATGCTCACTACCTTGGTGATGGGATTGTTTGTACACCAAACCTCAGCATCACTCAATGTACCCAGGTAACAAATCTGCACATGTACCCCCCTGAATCTAAAACAAAAGTTGAAGTTATATATATAAAAAACAAATGTTGACAAGAAGGAATAAGAAGCTGGTAGACAAGATTGAAGAAACAGGTGATAGAACATTTATGAATTAAATTCCCTGAAGAGGTGGTAACAAATGGGATTTGCCTCAGACTGAAGGAAAAATACCTCTTCATCTGAGATTGGAGATGGGAAGAGAGTAGGTTGAGCAAGAGTCCAGAAAATTGCAGATAGCTGGCATTTATCCTCATTTGGGTTTTGATGATCTAGACCCTGACATCTACTACCAATGCCACTATTACCACACACACACACACACACACACACACACACACACACACACACACACAGAAGCAATACCATGCCATTTTCCTTCTTGCATTTGGATTAGGCAATTGTCTTTCATGTATAGTCTTGACCCAGTCTTTATTCTCAATATCTGGCTGTGGACCCGCCAGTTTGGCCCCTAACCCTGCAGAACCCCTCTTGCCTCCCTTCTCACACCACTTGCTTCCTTTCTCTTTCTCCACCATCAGATAACTTGCAGAGACACATACACATATGGATGACACAATTCAACTGAAAACTTAGGGGCTTTTCACAACTTGTTGATTTTATTTTAATCATCACTGTGGAAGATTTAATCTCTACATTGTTAGTCATTACTCAGCAGGCATACCTCTGGAGACAGAAGAACTTTTTGAGAGGTCTGTTCTTCACTCTGCAGTCACGGGATGCACACTTCACTCGAGGTGGTGGGTTTCCCCAGGTTTTCTTAGTCTTAGTCTCCCTGATTTTGATTCACTTTCTCATTGGGCCTGTAATAATGACCAAATAGTTTTGGCCTTTGGCTGATGTAGGATTGCTTCAAGAGATGATAGTTCTTAGAGATTTTTCTCTTGAACACCCTTGAAAAACTACTGGCTACTTTTACTTTTATGATTATCTCCTGCACCTGGTAGGGAAACAGGGTGCTGTCAGGTCCTCTTCCCATAAGGCAGTGATTTAGGAGAAGAGAATGTGAAATGCATAGGAAGGACGGTTTACTGAACCTGGTTATGGGCTGAGGAGGGGATACATACCACATAAGGTTAAGGTAGGAGTCTTGGAAGTGGTAACGTAGTTAAGGGGACAGAGAAAGAACATGGGCAGCTTGATCTGACCTTGCCACTGTCTCTGGACTTGAGTTCCTATGGGATATTCATCTTCTTTCCTTTGGTGTCTGTGGTTGGTTGTTGCATGTCTGGTGTTGGTTGAACCATAGCTGTGTTAGGCAACTCCGGTTTGCCAGTTACCTCTTCCATGTTGATGTCAAGCAGTAGTATAGCCCGGGGCCCCACCCTCTCTATGTATACTCCCTCCCTCAACATGTGGGTATTACAATTTGGATTACAATTCAAGATTAGATTTGGGTAAGGATACAGAACCAGACCATATCAGTATGAAATCATGGTATCTTTGAATTTATATGGCAGAAAACATGTGCATTTACCATGAGCTTTCTGAGGAAAACTCAAGATATAATATTTATAGTGAATAGATACCAATTCAGCCTCTGTATTCAAGACTGTCTCGGTTTGAATCTCTATTTCACCGCTGGCTACGTGGCCTCCATTTCTCATTCCCTAAGGATGCTGATAGCAAAACTACCAGAATCATAAGCTTTTTATGAGGGTTAAATTACCTTATGCATATGAAGTGCTTGATATTTAGGAAATGCTAAATAAATGTTAGACATAATTATTTGAAAATGTTAGATATCATTAGTATTATTAGTAGTGTTATTCACATTTAGTGAAGCATTTCAAGGCAAAGATATATTCTTCATTTAAATGTGCATTATTTTATTTATTTATTTATTTATTTATTTATTTATTTATTTATTTATTTTTTGAGACAGGGTCTCACTCTGTTACCCAGGCTGGAGTGCAATGGCTCACTCTTGGCTCACTGCAACCTCCTCCCTTTGGACTCAATTCTCCTGCCTCATCATCCTGAGTAGTGGAGACCACAGGCACACACTACCATGCCCGGCTATTATTTTTGTATTTTAGGGAGAGATGGGGTTTCGCCATGTTGCCCAGGCTGGTCTCAAACTCCTGACCTCAAGTAATCTGCCCACCCCAGCCTCCCAAAGTGCTGGAATTACAGGCGTTAGCCACTGCACCTGGCCAAAATGTGCATTGATTTAAAGTTTACTAAAGTAAATTTATCTTTTGGGGTCTTTTAAAAATTAGGCTGTTTCTCAAAGAACTTAAAATAGAGCTACCATTTGACCCAGTAATCCCATTACTGGGTATATACTCAAAGGAAAATAGATCATTATATCAAAAGACACATGCACTCGTGTGCTCACCACCACACTATTCACAATAGCAAATGCATGGGATCAACCATAAATAGGTAGATTGCATAAATAAAATGTGGTACATATACACCATGGAATTATATGCATTCATAAAAAACAATGGAATTATGTCCTTTGCAACAACATGGATGGATTTGGAGACCATAATCCTAAGTGAATTAATGTAGTAACAGAAAACCAAATACCAGATGTTCTCATTTACAAGCAGGGATTAAATAGCACAAATGGACATAAATGTAGAAACAGTTGACACTGGAAACTACTAGATGGGGGAGGGAGAGAGGAGGGCACGGGTGAAAAAAAACTACCTATTGGGTACTGGAATCACTATCTGAGTGCAATATATTCATGTAACAAACCAGCACTTGTACCCCCGTAGCTAAAATAAAACTCGAGAAAAAAATTAAGGTTGTGTAAAATGAAAATAATAATATAATTAAGATCATTATATCTACTATCTATGCCTAGAAATTTTTTTGAGTAAATAACATCCTCAACTTTTTTGAGTAGATATCAGCCTCAGCATTGTATTAAACTTTCAACTAGAGAGACTTATTCCATTATCTTGGATATTTTGGATGTTTTTGCACTTAGATTAATGTGCTACATAGTCCCAAACATTTAGCAATTACATCTAAATTAATGGAATTAGGTACTTGGACATCACATTTAAAGGGTGTTTCTTTAACTAGCTCAAGATTATATTTTTAGTTATAACCACAGCTGGGGCTAGAACCTTATATAATATGAGTCACTATCAGTGTTTTTTTCTCATCACCATGCTACACTTCACTGTCCATGCTTGTGCCATCATTCAGCAAGTATTTACTAATTGCCTATTGTGTGTCAGGCTCCATGCTATTTCCAGATGATACCACAGCAAACAAGTTCTAATCTGAACTTTCAGGAAATTAGCAGTCAAGCTACCACACATCCTTGCCACTGTTCAAGTTTTTACATAACATAACTCTTATTGTTCAAATGACGTCAAGCTTAAAAAACCCAACAACTTTCTCCTTTACACCAGGGAAATATGGTAGCAAGTGTTAGACATTTTGATGTAGAGAGTAACAGGCATGGTGAGATATTCGCACCCACAGGAAAGAGCTGTAGCGGGCAAGGCCCTCTGAGGGCTCACTAGATATCACCAACAAAAGCCAGATTGATAGCAGAAGAGGTATACAGATTTGTTTAAGGGGTGTACATGGGACCCTTCAGAATGAAGACCCAAAGATACAGGGGAAATTGTGCATTTTATGCCTAGGTTTAAGGAAGTGTGGATAGAGGCTCAGAAATAGGATTGGACAAAAAGGGTATAAACTAATACTAATGAACTGAGTGGGGAAACACAGAAAGGCCTGTATGTCTAGATTATTCTTGGCTTCTTTGAGCAGCATTCTTCCTTCTGGGTGTGGGGCAGGGACCCCTCTGAAAGGGGGGGCTTCTGACCTACAGTCAGTTTCCTTATGGCTAGTTTTTACACGGAAAAGTGGAGTGAAAATGAGAGTAATATTTTTAGCCTTCTTTTTTTTTTTTTTTTTTTTTTTTTTTAAAGATGGAGTCTTGCTCTGTCACCCAGGCTGGAGTGCACTGGTGTGATCTGGGCTCACTGCAAGCTCCGCCTCCCGGGTTCACGCCATTCTCCTACCTCAGTCTCCCGAGTAGCTGGGACTACAGGTGCGTGCCACCACGCCCAGCTAATTTTTTTTTTTTTTTTTTTTTTGTATTTTTAGTAGAGACGGGGTTTCACCATGTTAGCCAGGATGGTCTCAATCTCCTGACCTCGTGATCCACCCGCCTCGGCCTCCCAAAGTTCTGGGATTACAGGCATGAGCCACCGCGCCTGGCCATATTTTTAGGTTTTATTGCTGGCTTTGGGGAAAATATGGTTTAGTTTCTATGACACACCTTGGGGAAGAAGGATTGTAGTTTCTATAGCTAGCCTTGGGGGAGAATGAGACTGAGAGACAGGAGAGTAGGAGAAGATTAGAGAAAGACTTTCGCTCCTGAGGTCTTCATTTTGGGGTATTGTTTTCCAAGCTCCAAAAGGGCAAAATTACAGTTGATCATTTTGTAAACAGCTTTTCCAGGACAAACTCGTCCACATCAACTGCCTAAGGGAGTTTATGCCACTTTCCCCTAAGTTCCCTACTGTGGTCCTACTAATCATAGGTATGACACTCAAAAAGTGTAAGTCTGACCTGATTCCACATGACACCATATCAGAGAGTGGAAGAAAGACAGTATGATCTCTCCTGAGGCTTTTGCTTTTCTGAGTTCAGTGTTCTCAATATATCATCCATTTGCTTCACCAGATCCATTCTCCACTCTACTTTGTGCTGCTAAAAATCTACTCATATAAACCATGGACTGTATTAATAAGCTGTCTTGTTCTATGGCTTCGGGTTAGTTTTAGTGAATGGTAGGTCCCTGCAGATCACTGGAGAAGGAGGAAAATGAAGTCAGAATATTTATTTATCTGGCTCCTTCCTTGGAGAATTTCTGTAATTTCTGAAATTTCTATTTCATTTCTTGACCTAGATGATCGCTTTTTCTCTAGGTCTTCATCCTCCTGTGAAGATCCTTCAGGTAAGTCTAGGTCTTCGTCCTACTGTGAAGATCCTTCAGGTGGGTCTAGGTCTTCATCCTCCTGTGAAGATCCTTCAGATGAGTCCAGGTCTTCATCCTCCTGTGAAGATCCTTCAGCTGAGTCTAGGCCTTCGTCCTCCTCCTCTTGGACTGGATTGATGGAGTTCTCTCGGGACTGGTCATTCTCCAGTTGATTTGAATGTATTTTCTTAGCCTTCCTGTAGCAAAACGCTAATACTGTTGACTATTCTGACGTTTTCATCTTTTTCAAACTTGGTTCGGGGGCTAAGTCCCTGTTTGGTGTCTCCTGCATCTGTTAAGAAAACAGGGAGAGGCCAGAAAGGCATTATTTTGGGTGAATAGGATAGACACTGGATAGCAAGGGGGGCTTTATGAGAAGGAATGCAGGTGGAGGAAGGGGTTTGATCCAGAGAAGAACAAGGTTGAATCATAGGGTAGGGATCTATGGGGAAGAAGAAGAGCATGGGTAGGGTCACCTGTTAGTCCAAAGTGCACCATTTTGTAAGTTCTTTGCCATTTTGCAGACCTTGGTCAAAGTGAAACATCCCATGGGTGTTCAGGCCGTGAGAAACATCCTGCCTAACCACCTGACCACAAGGCGGACAAAGGCCCAACTAAAGAAACATCCCTATCATACCTTGCTTGGCAAAGTTCTAAGGAACACCACAATGATATTCCACCAGAAAAAGGGCCAAACCACCTGATCGTAAGAACATCTTATCAATATCCTGCCTGGCAGCAAGCCATACTGCCCAGATCCCTCCCACCCATACCTGTAAGTACCCCAGGCTGTAAGCGGTGGTGGGATCTGGCATTAAGCTGTTCCCCCACTTCCACAAGTTTCTGCAATATTCCTGTGTTGCTGTTTGAGCTGCCCCATCTCTGTGTGTCTTTCTTTCATCCTCGCCTTCTCTTCAAAACCTGACATTTTGGTGTCAAAACCTGGAGTGGTGATTGGGTTCTAATGGGTAAGTTTTCTGCTGCAACCGAGAAAGCAGAAAGCAGCAAGCAGCACAAACTAGACCGGGGCCTGCTTCCAGATCCTGTGATCTCCCTGTTCCTAGTTCCGTTCCCGTTATACTCTAGTCTTCTCCAGACCTGGGATAACCTCCAGATATTGATCAAACTCTCGACCTTTTTTTTTTTTTTCCCTTCCTTCCCCTTACTGGGCTGCTGCAACAAGGATCACCCCCATTTCTGGACATCACATCCAACACTGGGCATCAATTAGTGGGTGAGTCTCCCTCTTCCTCCTTTCTGGATTCCTCTCTATTTCTGCCTGTTCTCCAAAAAACAATCAAGTGCTGGGTGAGAGGTCTCCCCAGTCACCAGCTGACCGCAGCCTCACTTCTCAGGGGACAGCCTCAGAATGCTTGCCACTCTGGCCGCTCCGGCCTCTGGGGAGCATGAATAGTACGTACGGGGCTGCCCCGACTCTCCAGGTCCCTTCTTCCAGGCGGAATCAAGTACTCACTTTCCTCTGGTGTATTCACTTCTCTCTGGAGTACTCGCTCCCCGCTGGGATATTCACTCTCTTCCAGGGTACTCACTTTCCTCAGGGGTAGTCACTCCCATCCAGAGTATTCACTCCCCTCTTCCAAAAAAACAAAACATTCAACTTCCAAATTCAACATCATCTGAAAAACTTTCTCCAACACAAGGGCAAATAATCTGAAGTGCTTTGCTTATCTTCGTTCACAGCTCACTCTCCCTCTCTGTCAATCTTGTTCACCTTTTCAAATCTTCCTCCTCAAGGAGAAACCCCCCAAAATGCCTCCTCCTCCGGACAAGCCTTCCTCGTCTGAATTTCAACCTGGCCAACAAACCCCTTTCTCTGCCTCCTGCCCTCTCCCATTCCCTCCACCTTCTCCTTCGGATCTGGCTCCTCCACCCCCTTACTGTCACCCTCCATCCCCCTTCCTTCTCCACCTCAAACCAGGTCTCACGCCCAACCCTCTTTTGCCAAAAACCAGGCACATGCCCGAAGGCCTTCCAAAGTCTTTCCCTTGCAGGAGGTTGCGAGGCCTGAAGACATAATCTGAATTCAAGTTCCTTAGCTGACTTCTCCCATATTGAAAAGAGACTTGACTCCTTTTCAATGGATCCTACCTCCTTCCGCAAGAAATTTCTGTACTTCCCTAAATCTTATGACCTTACCTGGCATGACGTATATGTCATCCTCTCCTCTACCCTCACCCTGGAGGACAGGGAACACATCTTTATTGGCACCCAGGCCCATGAGAACACCCATCAACAAAAAGATGCTGCTAACAACCCAATAGGGACCCTAGCTGTCCCCAGAACTGACCCCAATTGGAATTGTCAGGCAACTTCTGTAGACAGACAGAAACCAGGACATATCATATCATGCCTTCTAGCTGGCATATATATCACCCCTGCTCTTTTCCTCTCCTGCCTTCCAAAGGTCACAACTAAATATGCTACCTTAAGTCCTAATACCAATAAGGGCAAAATCTACCTCCATTTATACTTTATCTCCCAGTCAGCCCCAGACATTTGAAAAAAACATAAAAAAAATGAAGGATGGCCCTCAAACCTCCCAAAGAGACTTAATCAAAGTGGCCTTTAAGGTCTTTAAGAATAGAGAGGAAGAACCAAAAACCTCAAACCTAAAGAAGGACCAGGCTAAATACCAAATGCTGGTAGCTGCCAGTCAACAGGGTTCCCAAGGCATACAGAATTCCTCAACTTGGCGACAGTCAACTCCAGGAGCCTGTTATAAGTGCGTCCAACACGGACACTGGGAAAAAGCCTACCCTAATCCCAGGACATTCTGGAAACCTTGCCCCATCTGTGGTATCAAGCAACACTGGAAGTCAGACTGTGCTCAGTGAAACTCTTCATCCTGCTTCACCACCCGTACCTGAAGACAGATGGGGCCTAGAGTCCACTGCCCCTACTGCCATCACCACCTCGGAACCCAGGGTAATTCTGTCAGTCTCTAGTAAGCCCATGTCTTTCCTATTGGATGCTCAATAGGACAACTGGTTACTCGGTTTTACCCAAATATTCTAGACCCTTTTTCCGTTTTTCAATCTCTATTGTGACAGTCAATAGAATCCCCTCTAGGCACAGACTCGTCCTTTATTATGCAACCTATTCAACAGCCCCCTTCACCCACTCTTTCCTGGTTATCCCTCAGTCCCCTACCCCTATCTTGGGATGGGACATATTAAGTAAATTCCAGGCCTCCATGCAATGTGGCTCCTACGATTCTACCCCTTTGATATTACTCTGCCACCCAAATGCTTCCCTCTCCCCCCACTCATCCTCACTATTTACCCTGTTACCTTCTGTTAATTCTAAACTTTGGAATGTTTCTAAACCCACAATAGCCACACATCACATCCCAGTTAAAATAACCCTTCAGAACCCCTCCATTTTCCTTTGTCAGTCTCAATATCCACTTAATCCAGCCGGTTTAAGGGGCCTCAATCCTATTTGTAAACTTTTGCAAGCTAAAATTCTCAAGCCTGTCAACTCTCCCCACAACACCCCTATTCTGGCTTTCCAAAAGACAGACAAGACTTACCCCTTTTTCCAGGATCTCCAAGTTGTTAACCAGGCAGTGGTACCAATCCATCTGGTGGTCTGCAACCCATATACTCTACTCTCTCATACTCCTACATCTACCACACACTCCTCTGTGTTGGAGCTAAAAGACGCCTATTTCGCTCTTCCCTTAAACCCAGCTTACCAAAGTCTCTTTGTTCTAACTTGGCCAAATCCTAATACTCACATGTCCACCCAACTAACATGGATTATACTCCCACAGGGGTTCCAGGGTAGCCCCCACCTATTCAGACAGGCCCTCATCAAGGACCTAGCTGAACTTCCGCTTTTTCCTAGTGCCCTCCTCCAATATATCAATGACCTCCTTCTCTGTAGCCCTTTCCTTAACCTGTCCATTCAACACACCACTCAGGTTTTAAACTTCCTCCATAATCGAGGAGATTGGGCCTAACCCACAAAATCTCAGGTAGCACAAACATGGGTTTGTCCTAACCCCTAATTCTCGAGCCATCCCAACCCAATGAAAGGAGCTAATTTGGGACATGCCCTTTCCCCACACAAAAAAAGGACCTCCTCTCCTTCTTGGGCCTTGTGGGATACTTTTGGCTGTGAATTTCCAACTTTGACTTGCTGGCCAAGCCACTCTACATGGCCTCATATGGGCCCATCCTAAAACCCCCAAACCCAGCTTACCCCATCAATTCCTACTAAAACAAAACAAAACAAAACAAAAAACCAAAACCAAAACAAACAAACAAACAAAAAACTTAAAAATGCCCTTTTAATGGCCCTGGCACCAGGACTGCCCAACCTCACCAAGCCCTTTACTTTGTATGTACATTCCGACTAAGGCCTTGTCCTTGAACTACTCTGTCAAACATACGGCGACGCCACACAAGCCATTGCACATCTCTCAAAACAACTGGACTCTGTCATCCAAGGCTGGTCACTCTGACTAAAAATCTTGGGTGTGGTCACATTGCTGGCCTTAGAGGCACGGAAACTCCCTCTCTACCAACACATTACTATTGCATCTTCCCATTACCTACAGGACCTCATAAACCATCAATTTCTTCTATCCCTCCCACCATCCTGCTTACAGCAGGTACATGCCTTATTCATAGGTAACCCTCTAATCACCTTCCAGACACATAAAACTCTCAACCCAGCCACCCTCCTCCCTGTAAACACTTCTGACTCTAAGCTCTCTCACTCCTGTCTGGACCTCTTAGACTACCTCTCTTCCCCCTTCCAACACATTTCAGATGCCTCTTTGCAGGGAACACATACACGGTTAGTTAATGGAAGCTCTTTTAGGGAGCCATGTCCAGCAGCTGGCTATTCCATCATTGCTGAAAATAAACTCGTAGAATCCAACGTTCTCCCACCCCATGCTACCTCTCAACAGGCAAAGCTAGTTGCCCTAACCAGGGCCCTCACCCTAGCAAAGGGAAAGAGGGTCAACATTTACACCCATTCCAAATATGCATACCATATCCTACAGTCTCATGCCTTCATCTGGCAGTAACAGGGTTTCCTAACTACAAAAGGAACCTCCATAAGAAATGGCAAACTTATACATAAGCTGCTGGGGGTAGATAAACTACCACTAAAGGCCACCATTATCCATTGCAAGGGACACTGAAAGGCTACAGATGCCAAAACCGAGAAAAACCTTTCAATAAATTTGGCAGCCTGGCAGGCATCATTATTGCTCATTTTTTCCCAGCATACACCCTGTATATACCCAGCAGGAACAAACCCCACTTGCCCGGACTGGCGCCATTCAGGAAAAAATGGTTCCACCTCAATGATAAAAGTGTCTTGTCCAAGTTTAAAAAACCTTCCGTACTTTCATACGTGCATGACCATTTCCATGCCGGTTACTGCCCCTACTCCAGCTTTTAAAAACATACATATATTCTTCAGCCATGGCTGCCCATCTCAAAGATATTACTAAGGCATGTTCCCTTTGCACTCAAACTTCCCCTCAGGAAGCTATCAAACCACCTCCTTTCCAACACACGAGGCCTGAGGACACTTACCAGGGCAGGACTAGCAAATCAACATCACTCACATGCCCCCCAGAAAGTGATTCCTATACCTCACAATAGTAGATACATTCTCTGGATGAATAAAAGTTTTTCCCACCACCACCAAAAAGGCACACACCATCGCGTCTGTTCTCTCCACCCATATTATCCACCGGTTTAAACTCGCTCTTGCATCCAGTCAGACAATGGGTCAATTTGTTTCACAGTTTAACCAACAGCTGGCAAAGGCTCTAAACATTAAATGGGCTTTCCATATTCCTCACCACTGTGAATCTTCAGGAAAAATTTTATAAAAAACAACTAACCAAACTCTCCCTAACGGTTAAAATGGCCTGGACTTCACTTCTCCCATTGTTCCTCATGCGATTATGAGTCATTTCCCAAAAGCTCCTCAGCCTAAGCCCATTTAAACTCATGTACAAATGCTCCATTTATCCTCCAAAATATCCCCGTATTTTCTCCCCCTTCTATATGGAATACTTGGCCGGCGTTACACCTCACCCAACATCTGATAAGACAGTACACAAATGGTTACTTGACCCAGCCTAAAAGTCCATCCTCAAAACACTCCTCCCTGTCCCTACAACCAGGGGACTGGGTCTGAATCACAGACTCCTCCTCCCCCTCCTCCAACCTAAGTGGAGGAATTCTCACCAGGTGATGCCAACTACTCCCACAGCGCCAAAGCTAACATCCTTTCCACACTGAATGCACCATTTCAAACTAAAAAGAGCACCAGATCCACATCTAGAAATTTCCTCACCCCCAAATTATTCTCCTTCCCTCACAGGACCAGCCTCACTGAACTTAACAAGAATTCGAGAATTTGCCAATCCAGAACACCCTAGCCCATAACACTCTCCGTTGCCAATTTCCAATCTTTTATCTCCTACTTTGTTTCAGATCTTTCCTGGTTTCTCTTCCCTATGTCCCTGGATAGTCTATGCCAATTTGTCACACTAATACAGGAGGTATGACTTTAGGGCACCTTCCAAAGTTTCACTCCTACTCAAATCTCCTTTTTCTCCTTTGTCCTCTTTGTCTGTGGGATATTCTAAGTCCCCACCCCCAACCTCTAACAGTTGAGCCCCCTTCATCAGCCTCACACATTGCCCATTAAATCAGTCACACTCCCCTTTTACTTCCAACTGTTAAACTTGTTTGTCCACACAAATCCAGCAGTTCACATCCCTTCCTGTCAACCTGGCCACATAAACCTGGTCGAAAATAAACCTGCATCTCACCTACTTAACCAATTCATTCCCAAATCCTGTTTATAATCTTGCTCGGCTAATCACCTTTCCCCCCAATCCATTAAATCCACCCACACCATCACACACAGGGCTGTCACCCTCCTTCGCCTCATAGCCTCTTAACTAAACATGTTACAAGTCTGATTCCATAAAATACCTCTTACCAACGCCTCCCCTCTTGGCTAGAGCCGCTCTTCATGTATCCAACTCAAGGGCGCTCCCTGGAAAACATGCACAAACAATTCCCTCAACTGCAACCTGTATCCTTCTGCCCTGTAAGGACCACAGTGGCTATTAGTTACAAAAACCCATTTCCCCCTCTCTCTCCAAAACCAAGCAGCCTTCACCTCCTCCACCACCAACATTTCCTATCAGGCCCTCAGAGGGGCTACCCTTGCTGGCAGCTATTCAACTTGGAAGAATATAAAAGTTAAAACAAAGTGTTTGTGGAGAATTCAACCCCCACCTTCTCATGGCTTGCCACCATAACCTACAACTTTCGTTAACCGCCATAATCTACAACTTTTTTGTTAATCTAAACATTAACATTTTGCCTAACAAGCAGACCATCCAGGTTCCTTTAGTAGCTTCTGTCTCATCTTCCTCCATACACACTAAGCAGGCTGTACATCTCATTCTAGTGTTAGCAGAACTAAACATCTCTGATGCACTCAGCACTGGGATAGCAGGTGGTCCCTTTCTTAGGGCCGTTAATCTTCCTCCTCCTGATACTACATTTGGCCAATGTATACTCACCTTCATATCCTGCTTTATCTCCGGAAGGCTAAACTCTCCTATCCAGGCAGCCACCCTGCAATACGTTGAAACCAGCCTTCTCCTCTGCCGAGTCTGGTACCAGTGCCTCCAGGAAAACAACTCTGAAGTCCAACACCCCCTGCTTCAAAACCCAAACCCTGATTACAGCTCCCCTATTCAGCAGGAAGCAGCCAGATAATCAACCATGCCCCTCTTCCTTTTATACTAAAGTGGAAGGCAAGAATGTGAGTCCAAACCACCATTTTGTAAGCACCCTGCTATTTTGCAGACCTTAGTCAAAGTGAAACATTCCACGGGGGTTCAGGCTGTGAGAAAAATCTTGCCTAAGCGTTGTAACACAAGGCAGACACAGGTCCAACTAAAGAAACTTTCCTATGGTATCTTGCTGGGCAAAGTTCCAAGAAACACCACAATGACATCCCACTGGAAAAAGGACCAAACAGCCTGATCATAAAAACATCTTATCAATATCCTGCCAGGCAGCAAGCCATACTGCCCAGGCCCCTCCCACCCATACCTATAAGCACCCCAGCCTGTAAGCAGTGGTGGGTTCTGGCATTAAGTGGGTCCCCCATTTCCACAGGTGTCTGCAATATTCCTGTGTTGCTGTTTGAGCCGTCCCTTCTCTGTGTCTTTCTTTCACCCATGCCTTCACTTCAAAACCTAACAATCTTACCTCATCATTTTCATTGTTGGATTCACAGGGGCTCTTCCTGTTCTCCCCATTGGTGCTTGAAGTTGGCTGTTCCATGATTCTGGTTGGTTGTAGAATGTCTATAGTAGGCTCTTGTAGACTGCAGACTTGCACAGCTATATTGAAGCTTCCCAGGAGGATGTCCCAGAGCTCTTGCCCTCCCTATATATACCCTCCTGATGACAAGGCAAAGCCACACCCTTGAGCTTTGTTTGATCATACAGGCAGTGTCCCAGCCAGTGGCAGTCCTAGGGTAGCTTTGACATCACAAAGCACCACTGCTGACCAATCCCTGGGCTTGTGGGGGAGGGGTGACAGGAGTAGAGGAAACCAAATGCTGCTGTTGTTTCAGCATCCCCTGAAGATGCATCCCAAACTGCTCTGCCGCCGCTCCTCATTTCTCCATGTTTAATGTTCATGGTTCACATGGAAGTCAGAGGATGATTCCTTCAAGCCCTTCCCCACAGGCATTCCTATGAAGTGATTCATTCTTTTGTCTTCCAGCCCTCACCATGACTTAGTATTTTCGATGTCTCACCTCAAATCCCCCAAGCTAGTGTGGCTACATTTAATTATTGGTGGAGATGTGAATTATCCCATTTCCCTCCTACAGTTCCTTCATATGCACCTTGAAGACCATTTATTTTTGGGCTACTGCCAGGCAAATTTCAACCCATGTTCTTTTACCCAGTGTCCATGTAGTTCTTTTAAGTGTCCTATTTCCAATCTGAAATAATGGCCTTCAGTCTGTCAAAACTTTAGTGAATAAACATTCTTTACCATGTATCCTAGTCTTGTTTCAAATCAGGGGTGTGTGTTCATAGTAAATGTAGTATCCCAACATGAATTCTACCAGTATGTGGGGTGGGGGAAGGAGTAAATATTCAAGTGCTGGAAGTTGTTCTGAGTATTTACCTGCAGGATACTATAATCTAAGACTAACATGAGGGTACAAGCTTCAAGCCTTGGCGGCTTCAAGCTTTGGTGGCTTCCACATGGTGTTAAGCCTGGAGCTGCACTGAGGGTAAGAGTTGAGGCTTGGGCTTGGGAGGCTCTGCCTAGATTTCAGAAGATGTATGGAAATGCCTGGATGTTCAGGCAGAAGTATGCTGCAGGGTTGGATCCCTCATGAAGAACCTCTACTAGGGCAATGTGAAGGGGAAATCTGGGGTTGGAGCCCTGACACAGAATCTCCACTGGTCACTGGAGCTGGAGAGAGATGCTCACAGAATGGGGAGAGACGAAGGTTGCTTAGAATTTCAAGAAAAATAAACAATTGAGGATGTATACAATAACACTGTTTGGCCCTGATTCCTGACAAGGTGTTTGGTAGCAGGAGAAGTCAGAGATCACTCCCGGTTTTAGGACCAGGTCACTTATTGATGACGAGAATATTTTTTAAAATGCAGAATCTAGACAACAATTTGGAAGGAAAGGTGAAGGGTGTCATTTTGGCATCTCAGGGTTGAGCTGAAGCTGGGCTGTGCAAATGTAAATGCTGTAGGCAAGAACTGCCACTCAGCTGGAGTTTCATATGGCGGGGGTCCTGGGAGGGATGATATTTTATGTAATGGCATTTTTAAAATTTTTCAAAAGTAGTAAAAGGAGAATATCACTGGGCCAGGAACTGAACTTTGCACAGTGCTTAGCATGAGTAGTGGGAGAGAAAATGATGCTCAGGAGAGGCGATGGAGAACCAGGAACATGAAGTGTCAGGGCAAAGGTCAGAGCAGGAAGGAGTCCGGCGAGCATACCATCCTCTCTTACTCACCCACCCTTGACATTACACAAGTTATCTCCTCTGCCTGGGATACCCTTCTCCCACACTGCATCCCAATCACCAGGATAACGTCTGTTCCTCCATACATCTGCAGCGTAGATGTCATTATTTCCAGACAATCTTCCCTGGACCTCCTCCCTACCACTTCCTCACAAATTAATAATAATAGCCATGCCCATGCTATTCATCTATTGTATTTGTACAAGTGCACACAAGACTATAAATTGGCTTTGAGATAAGGATGTATATCAGGTCTCTCTCCGTGGCTTGGAAATGTCTGTCTTCTCACCTTGTGTCTTCACATCATCTTCCTTCTATGCATTTCTCTCTGGCCAAATTTAATTTTTTTTATTTTTATATTTTTTTTGAGACAGAGTCTCACTGTGTCACCCAGGCTAGAGTGCAGTGGCACAATCTCGGCTCACTGCAACCTCCACCTCCCAGGTTCAAGAGATTCTCCTGCCTCAGCCTCCCGAGTAGCTGGGATTATAGGTGCCCACCACCACACCCAGCTAATTTTTGTATTTTTAGTAGACACAGGGTTTCATCATGTTAGTCAGGCTGATCTCGAACTCCTGACCTCAGGTGATCTGCCCACCTCAGCCTCCCCAAGTGCAGGGATTACAGGCGTGAGACACTGCGCCCGGCCCCAAATTTCCATTTTCTGTAAGGACACCCATCACATTGAATCTCATTTAACATGATTAACTCTGTAAAGCAGAGGTTTCCAACCTCCAGGCCATGGACCAGACCGGTTCGTGGCCTGTTAGAAACTAGGCCGCACAGCAGGAGGTGAGTGTTTGGTGAGTGAGCTTACCAGTGGCATTAGATTCTCACAGGAGCATGAAATCTATTGTGAACTGCACATGCGAGGAATCTAGACTGTGTTCCCTTTATGAGACTCCAACTAATGCTTGATGATCTGAGGTGGAACAGTTTCATCTTGAAACCATTTTCCCACATGTCCGTGAAAATATTGTCTCTCACGAAACTGGTCCCTGGTGTCAAAAAGGTTGGGAATCACTGCTGTAAAGAATGTATGCCTAAATAAAGACATATTTTGAGGTACCAGGAGTTAAAACTTCAACATATGAATTTTAGTAGACACAATTCAACCCATAACACTGTCTAAACCAGGGGTGTCCAATCTTTTGACTTCCCTGAGCCACATTGGAAGAATTGTCTTGGGCCACACATAAAATACACTAACACTAATGATAGCTGATGAGCTTTAAAATAATAATCAAAAGAAAACCTCATAATGTTTTAAGAAAGTTTACAAATTTGTGTTGGGCCACATTCAAAGCTGTCCTGGGCCACACGTGGCCCATGGGCTGCAGGTTGGACAAGGTTGGTCTAAACCTACCTTTATTGCCTACAAACATAGCGACAACAAGACATGTGTGATGATGGTCTACACCCAGGCCTGAAATCCTCTGCATTTTATGTGAAATAAAGATAGAGAACACTGGCGTAGCCTCATCCATACACAATGAGCAAACACAAAACTAAAGGAGTCTTGGCACTGCAGCCTCTTCTATAAATGCACGCATGCAATAGACTCATTCCTGACTTCATCCATTACTCAATTCACAGAGTTAGTCATTTACCAGTAGTGGAGAACCAGAAGAAATTCAGGGTAAGTGAAGACCTCAACTACTGCCTAATAGATCAGCTCACAGGAAGCCACAGCCAGGCATAGAAAGAGTAGAGTCAGGCTGACCTTGTGCAAGTCACTTCATGTCTTTAGCCCCAGTTTCTCATGAGTAAAACGCAGATGAGAATAACTATACTACCATGCTGAGCTGTTCTGAGGATTGAATAAGATGTGAAACAAAACTTTGCATCATGGTGCCTGAAATATAGTAAGCAGTCAATAAATGTTAAAAGTGTGTAATCCATGGCCAGGTATGAGGTAAACTTTCATCCTACAAGGTTCACTAAATTTACAAATGATAACCAGATGGTCACCATTTATTTTATTTAGTGTTCTCTGAAGACCAAAATGGGGTTAGTCCGCTTCCATTACAGATTTCTAATGTGTTAAAATAGTTTCCCACTGATGATTCCAAGTTTCATAGGAGGCTTTCTTTGAGATCGGAAATACAGAAGAGATTATTCTAAACATATATAAATGGTACAGATAAGGGTAATTGTTTCCATAGAAACAAGGGCCATGTGAAAATGCTCAGCAAACTTCCACTCCATCGCAGTAGCCTCGCCTCCTCCCACTCTTCTCCTCAGCCCAAGTTTTTTGCTTCATGGTTTTCAGAGATTGAAAAACCCAACAACGTATTTTGAATATGTACCACAAAAAACATATTTTAAAAGACAGGTGCTGCCAGCCTAAGGTTTTAAATTGGTATCAATCATTTCTTCAGATTAATGGAGTTGTCAAAGTGTGAAATGTATGTGTGTGGTGGGAGGCAACATTAATGGGTTGTAATTCCAAATATCTGTTAAAAGAATCCTTGATTTCATTGAGGATAAGAAATAATAATCCCAGCACTTTGGGAGGCCGAGGCGGGCGGATCACGAGGTCAGGAAATCAAGACCATCCTGGCCAACATGGTGAAACCCCATCTCTACTAAAAATACAAAAATTAGCTGGGCATGGTGGCACGCACCTGTAGCCCCAGCTACTCGGGATGCTGAGGCAGGAGAATTGCTTGAACCCGGGGGGCGGAGGTTGCAGTGCGCCGAGATGGCGCCATTGCACTCCAGCTTGGTGACAGCGCGAGACTCTGTCTAAAAAAAAAAAAAAAGAAAAAAGAAAGAAAAGAAAGAAACTCTCTTTTTAAGGTCAGGAAGTCTGGTAAGATAAACTGTGGAGTATTTTATTAAACTATAGAGTTACGTTGATTAGAGGAAGTACACTATCAAAACATTTGCCTTGAGCCTTCCAGCACTAGAAATGTCTTTGCGAAAACAAACTTCCCTGTCGTCTGCTGCCACAACTCAGGAATACCCAGCAAATGGTGGATAAACTGAATAAAACTGAATTTGGTGAATCTCTTTACCAAAACTGAAACCTCAGCATCTTTGATCTCTTCCTTTCTCTGAAAAATGTAATGAGAGTCAGCCAATTCCGCCATTAAACTATCTTTGGAATCTTGCCAATCATTTTTGTTTTCATTGCTGCAGCCAATGTTTCAGGCTCTTACAACTCACATTTGTCCTTGCAATCATTTGGAACTACAGATAAAATGAAATCTGAACTTTCTGGCGTGGCATTCCAAGGCTCTCTACATTGGAGCTCCAAGCTGTCTACCACCAGCCCCCTATGCCCTTTGGGGGGTGAAACTCCTGGAGCACAAGTTTATCCATAAGACAAAATGGCACATGTACCCCTGAACTTAATATAAAAGTAAAATAAATAAAACAGATTTAACTACCCTAAAATCTACCCCTTAAAGTTTACACTTCATTGGTTTTGAGTTTGTTTACAGGGTGGTGCAATCATTACCACTATCTCATATCAGGACATTTAGTCACCCCTAAAAGAAACCCTGTACCATTAGCAGTCACTCTCTATCCCTTCTCCCCCAGAACCTAGCAACCACTATTCTACTTTGTATCTCTATGTGTTTGTTTATAATGGACACTTTTATATAAAATAAATGATGCTATATATACATGCACTTTTTGTGTCTGTCTTCTTTCAGTTACCGTAATATTTTCAAATTTTGTTGATGTATCATGTGTCAATATTTCATTCCTTCTAATCACTGAATACTATTTCCTTGTATGAATATGCCATATTTTGTTTTTTCACTCATATGTTCATGGTCATGTAAATTATTCCCACTTTTTGGCTATTATGAGTAGTGCTCCCATATATACTCATGCACAAGTTTTTGTTTGCTCATATATTTTTTCTTCTTTTGGGCATATATCTAGGTAGAATTGGTGGTCACACGGTAACTCCATGTTTAACATTTTTAAGAACTATGAGACTTTGTTTATAAGTGGCTGTAATATTTTACATTCCCACCAGCAACATTTCCTTCATGTCTTCTCAAAGAATTACCATTGTCTGGTATTTGTTTGTTGGTTTGTTTGAAGTTTGTAGCGATTCTCTTGGGTGTGAAATGATAATTCATTGTGGTTTGCATTCTAACACCTATTATGGTGAGCATCATTTCATGTACTTATTGCCTATTTGGAGAAATGGCTATTCAAGTACTTTTCTTATTTTTTTTTAAATGAGTTGTTTTCTCTACTGTCAAGTTGCAAAGGCTCTTTATATAATCTAGATAATAGGTCCTTATCAGATAAATTACTTACAATTTTTTTTCTTTTTCTATAGGCTGTCTTTTCACTTTTGTATAGTGTCCTTTGAACCACAAAATATCTTAATTTTGATGAAGTCCAATTTATCTACTTATTTCTTTGGTTGCTTATGCTTTATGTGTCATAATAAGTAAGCTTTGCTACATTAGGTTACTCTCTCCTCCTGTTAACACTTTATTCAGTTGGCCTCTGTATTAGTCCATTCTCACACTACTATAAAGAAACAACCTAACCTTGGGTAATTTATAAAGAAAAGAGGTTTAATTGGCTCATAGTTCTGCAGGCTGTACAGGAAGCACGGCAGCATCTGCTTCCGGCAAGGCCTCAGGGAACTTTAACTCATGGCAAGAGGCAAAGCAGGAGAAGTCATCTTACATGTCAGGAGCAGGACCAAGAGAAAGCAAAAAGGGAGGTGCTGCACACTTTTTAACAACCAGATATCATGAGAACTCACTCACTATCAGAAGAACAGCACTAAGGGAATGGTGCTAAACCTTCATGAGAATTCCAACCCCATGATCCAACCACCTCCCACCAGGTCCCACCTCCAACACTGGGGACTACAATTCAACTTGAGATTTGGGTGGGGACGCAGATCCAAACCATATTGGCTACCTAGGCACAATGTTCTGAGTTTTCTGCTTAAGTCACTGGTTCCTACACAGTCCCTTTAGCTGGTTCTTCTCTTCCTTGTGTCTAAGTTCCTCTTTGCTTTATGGACATGCACATACTCCCTGAATGAATATTTCCAGTCCAACGGTGTTATGTACAATCTGTATACTAATAACATCTAAGTTTATATTTCCAGTTTAGACCTCCTTTCTGACCTCCACAGAACATAATTGCCTACTCAGCATCTCCATTTGTATGTCTAACAATAATACCAAGTTTAACTGATCTCCTAACCAATACCACATTTTTCTTGAAATGGAAATCTCCTCATTTCAATAAATGGACATCTTATTCATCAGGAAATCCTATAGGCATGCTTTCTAAAAATATATTCAAAATAACCATTTTAACTGGTAAGTCAGAAAATGACATACACTGTGGCTCCAAACTTCAGTAGCTCCCCTATTGATCTTGGATTAAAAGCCGGTCACTGTAATAACTTCCAAAGCCCTACATTAACCAGTGTTCTTTTATCTCTCTGATTTCATGCCTAAAGACTCTTCCTGGGTCACAGCTCTGTAGCCACACTGGCCTCCCTGATGTTCCTAGAACTGACCAGCCGCTCTTCTATATTACGGCATTCTCACAGGATGTTCCTTAGGCCTGTTCTTCTATGTAAGTTTCTATGATGCCTTTCTCACATCCTTCATATATTCTAGAAGTTTCTTCAGAAAACACCTTCTCATTGAAGACCTTCTTGACCACTTTAGTTTTGCAACCAGTCCCCACACCAGAACTCCAGAACCCCTTTAACCTGGATGTGTATTTTCGCCCTCAACCTTTATATTTTATGACTTCCCAACAGTGCTTACATCTCTGCCCTCTCCCTGCACTTAGAATGCAAGTCCCATGATGATGAGTATTATTATTATTTTTTGCTTAATGATGACAGACTACTGACACCAGTAAATATTTATTGAATGAGTACCAATGGCACTGTATAGCTAAATAATTAAAGCAATTGAACATCTAGTTTAAGAAGTGACCTGAGGATCATTGTAACAAAACCGAAAACTCAAATGTTGCCAGGACAAATTTCATATTACAAAAAAAAGGAAAGTGAAAAACCTCACCTCTCTAGCATTTACCAAAATAAATTCCATATGGGTTAGAGAGTTGATGTATAAAATGCAAACCATAAAATCTCCCCCACTGATCTGGGGAGAAACCTATTTTATCTTTTTTAAGCAAGAAAAACAAATTGCAGACCAGGTGCAGTGGCTCATGCCTGTAATCCCAGCACTTTGGGAGGCCAAGGTGGACAGAGTGCATGAGCCAAGGAATTTAAGACCAGCCTGGAAAATACGGCAAAACCACATCTCTACTACAAATACCAAAAAGTTAGGCGTGATGATATGCACCTCTAGTCCCAGATACTCCGAGGCCTAGGTGGGAGGATCACTTGAGCCCAGGAATTTGAGGCTGAAGTGAGTTATGGTCATGCCACTGCACTCCAGCCTGGATGATGGGAATCAGACCCTATCTCAAAAAAAAAAAATGCAGAAAACTGCTTTTGTATAATGAGCTCATATTTGCACAAACAAATAAGGGGGAAAAAGCCTTCCATGTGCATATGGGAGTTAGTAGATGATTGTGTTAGCAAGGACAACAGTGTGGAGGGACAAGTTGGGGGTTTTTGTAATGGTTGAGTCAGGGTATGGGGATGGACTACAAACTTTCCTCTATATAGTTGAGCATTGTCTCAAATATTAGAATAAGCAAGTCGTATCTTTCTATAAACTTTTCATACAATTTTTTTAATTTAAAGTGAACTTACCTCCTACCACTTACGTGTCCTGTGACATTTAACAATGTCTGCAAGTTTCAAGCTTCCTAAGCTGTAAATCAGGGAAAATTCATGCCATTAAGCCTGGTAATGACAATCATGATAATGACAATTACTAACATTTCCTGAGTTTTCACTGACATTTCAGGCAGCACACTAGGAGCTTTTATTTAATTCTACTCATTTAATCTGCATAATGAACTAATGACTGGTAATATTATTACTTTTACCTTGAAAATCCATCAACACGAGTAAATGCACAACACACAGAAGTACTCCTGTAAACTGAACAAAACTTAGAAATAGAAGCAATTACATTATTTTAATGTGCTGTCACACATCTAACAAAACAAATTATTTAATTAAAGTTAGTTTAGTTCTTGAGATCTTACATACCTGGCTCTCAGAATATGAACATTATGAACAACCCAATACATTAGCTAGACTTAACCACTACCGTAATATCACCATGTTGTCCCGTATGATAGCTATTAGTCACATATATCTATCAGCCCTTAAAATGTGCTTTGTCCAAATGAAGATGTGCTTCAGGTGTGAAATACACACCACCAGGTGCTGGGCATTTGGTATGAAAAAATAAAGTGAAATATCTCATTAACATGTTTGTTACATTGATTACATGTTGAAATTATACCATTTTCATGCATCTAACTAAATAAAACATATTACTAATATTTCCACATCTTTTTTATTTTTAAAATACGGCTACTAGAAAATTTAAAATTACATATGTCGCTAACATTGTGTTTCTTTTGGCTAGTGGTGCTTTACAACTTGTTTCTAGTGAGCTTTCATGTGGATACTAGGGCATCACTAATTAGTCTGCATTGAAGGCCTTGCAAAATATTACCTGAGGGCCCACTTATCAGCATAAGGTTGAGAAAAACTTGGAGTAAAAGGATTGGTTGAAGTGGTGGCATTGAACATAGGCTGTAAACTCAAAAGCAAGGAAACTGAAAAACTTTTCAGTTTCATGATCCATTGAGAGCTTTAACAAATGTGATGATCCAGTATTTCTTGGCTATGATATTGGAATACATCTAACACACATGTAACATTACCAATATAGAACATTCAATATTCATAGAAAATCTGTGAATACTACTGGCAAGACATTTCTGAAAGTTTGGCAGAAAAATGAGCAATTTACATTTAGATCTATAGTTTTCTTGTATTCCAGCAGTTATCAACTATAATATACAAATATACAAATATAAAAACACCACTCAGAATAAATTTTTCATTAATATTTCAAGAAACTTATTGAGAAAAATTCCAAGGTTTACAAAAAAGATGTATTGAATAAATAAGTGAGCATTTTCAATACCAGATACTAGATTCTGGTCAATATACTATAGAAGATATTGACTCAAGACTTCCAGAGATTGCCACACTGACTTCCACAATGGTTGAACTAGTTTACAGTCCCACCAACAGTGTAAAAGTGTTCCTATTTCTCCACATCCTCTCCAGCACCTGTTGTTTCCTGACTTTTTAATGATCGCCATTCTAACTGGTGTGAGATGGTATCTCATTGTGGTTTTGATTTGCATTTCTCTGATGGCCAGTGATGATGAGCATTTTTTCATGTGTTTTTTGGCTGCATAAATGTCTTCTTTTGAGAAGTGTCTGTTCATATCCTTCGCCCACTTTTTGATGCGGTCGTGGCACATATACACCATGGAATACTATGCAGCCATAAAAAATGATGAGTTCATGTCCTTTGTAGGGACATGGATGAAACTGGAAACCATCATTCTCAGCAAACTATCGCAAGGACAAAAAACCAAACACCACATGTTCTCACTCATAGGTGGGAATTGAACAATGAGAACACATGGACACAGGAAGGGGAACATCACACACCGGGGACTGTTGTGGGGTGGGGGGAGCGGGGAAGGATAGCATTAGGAGATATACATAATGCCAAATGACGAGTTAATGGGTGCAGCACACCAACATGGCACATGTATACATATGTAAGAAACCTGCACGTTGTGCACATGTACCCTAAAACTTAAAGTATAATAATAATAAAATTAAAAAAAAAAAGACTTCCAGAGGTCATCAGAACAGAACTGCCATGACTCCGGTGCTCCTGTTACCAGTTACTCTCAAATTAAATGCTAGGTTTGGAGTCAGTATGTTTAAAACAGTTATTGGATCAAACAATATTAAAGCTCATCTGCAACCAATAAATTAGTGAGAAAATTCATGAAATTAACCACAAAAGATAAGTAATGAGGGATACTTGCCAAATTGTTGTAAAATGACAGTATGAAAAATGCCATCAGGGAGACTTCGGTATTGACGCAGATCAAAAGATGAGAACCAAGAGCTCTTATGACAAACTGCATATTTGTAGACGAGTCTTGGGAAAAGCAGTTAATTCTTGCATCTCACCAAAATTCTCCTCCCCCAAAAAATCCAAAAACTTTCCTGGAAATAAAAATCCAAACAAATCCGGTGCCAGATTATGATTTGGACATTAAAACATGAAATATAAAAACCTCTCCCTAAAGGGATTACTCTACCTCCTAAGCGATCAGAGTATGAACTGCATGTGGACCGAGGAAGAAATCGAGCCCTGCCCATCTGTCCTCTGAGCTGCGGGGCAGGGGTCAGGAGTGAGGGAGGCTACCCAAGATAAGGTGGACCTTAAAACTGGTTTTTCAGGAGGGCAGCCTTGGAGGGCCGGTCCAGGGAACTCCACGCGATTTCTGCTTGTACATCTTTGCAGCATTTCACCGGTTAGGATGAACAAGTGATACTTCTGTAAGTAAAATATCAGTAAAAAACTGATCAAAATACATATTAACTCATGTGTGTGCTTTTAGGAAGTCCCTCAATTTCTCTGTCTTAAAAGCTCCCATCTGTAACAATCAGATAATTCCTGTTCTTTGAATACAATAATGATTTACTGAGAGCTGTGTAGAGCCCTTATAAATAAATCTATAAAACGATAATGAGGAATAGAACAAAACCTTGCACCAAAGGATATACCCACATATCTGCATGGCAAGGTACTGTACTGCAAAATGTTGGTTTTTATCTCGTTGGTGGTTTCCGGAAACTGCATAAAAAACCCCAAAGCCGTGACACTCTGGGGCACTGCTGTCCAAGAGAGATTTCTGCAATGACTTCTGCAATGATGGAAATGCTTTACATGCAATTGCCCATGTGATAGGCACTGGCCACTTGTGGCTACTAAACACTTGAGATGGGACTAGATTGTATTTAATTTAAAACAAATCCAAATTTAAATGGTCACATGTGGTCAGTTCAGCTTTAGGCAATTCATTCATGAAATAAAGAGTAATGACATATTTCTCATAATAGATACTGAAAGGGAATTATAACACTACCAAATTAAAACTGTATGGTTTTTTTTTTTTTCTTTTTCTCAAGAATGAACAGAGTTGAAACAGGTACTGTACTAAGGTCAAATGCTGCTGGGAAAATTAGATATTTGTGAAAAAATTAAACTGTTAAATCAGCACTTCAAAATTTACACTCAATAAAGCTTACACGAGTTATGAGTTGGAATTTTAAAATGTAATACGAGATAAATCTATGGATCTGGAAAACCCTGGAAAGACATATTTGGCATATTTTAAGTGAGAAAACATTAGAAAAATTAAAATGCGTAGCATGCTGGCTGTTTTCAAAAAGGAAATAATTTCGAAAGGTTACCTGTATATTGACAGAGGGAACTCTCTGCCTGAGCTGAATGTGCAGAAGTGCGGGTAAACATGCCCTGCCCTTGAGAGTATAGTTGGAGCAGCGCAGTTGGCGGGGTGGCAGAATTAGGGGATGTGGGTGTGCATATGGACATATTTAAGTGGCTTTGTATCTATCTTATCAGGGCTTCCAACAATGGATGCCTTAAGGGTAAGTGGGGGTGGCGGGTGGGGGGAGAATGGGTTCCAGAGATCCTCTTTGTCTCTTGAAATATCTTTGCTTTCCTTCCTCCAGTCACTTGAACATGCATAACTCCTCTAATCAATACATTTTATTTCTAAAACTTCAAGGAAATGCTCATCTTTCATTTGGTCTACTACCCTTAACTTCAATTTTTTCACGTATTCAGGAAGAAAATGATATCTTCTAGTGAAAACAATTGCAATAGTGAGGATTTATTGAGCATTTTGTCCAGGCCAGGTACTGAACTGTGGCCACATGAAGATTCTCTCCTCAAATCTTCACAGCAGCCCATGTGGCAGATGTATTAATTGCTCCAGCTCCCTTGCCAAGTAGTCACACAGGTCAAGCGTGAATCCACTGGAAAATACTCTGATAAACTGCAAATTAACCCTGCATGCTAAGAGGTTATGTTACAAAACATGATTCCAACTCTACAGCCCACATCTCCTGGTAGCACGTTGCTTTGCTATCTAATGTCCAAATACTTTCCACTATGTGAGTGAGTGCAGGGAACTTCTCTAATTGCTATGATTTTAGCGCCTTGCAAGCACTGTTGGCATTTGCTATAACCAAAATATCTCAGAGCATTTGGGGTTTCATTTAGGCAATTACCCCACCCCCCAGCCCCTCACCACCAAAAAAAAAAAAAATGCTCTCTGACTCATGCTATATGGCCATGTGTATGAAGCGTATATGAGGATGTGGTGAGTGCTTTTTACAAAATCTTTTTTTAAATTGTTAAATGTGTGGTATTCACTTGATTTATATCCTTAGAAATCCAAAGTTAATAAGTTTAAAACTATGAAAACCACTAAAACAGTTTATTCTGGTGAGTATAAATAAATAATCTATATCTATACCTATGTGTACATGCAAACATGTCCTAAAGACAAGCAGTGATTTTAGAAAATGTGGTCAAGTCATTCATGAAAAAGAACAAAAATGCACCGGAATAAACAAACATATCAAGAATCATTCCACATGTATAAGGAGAAATCACAAATATTTCCTTAAGGCATAGGAAAAGAAAGTTGAATGAATATATATAAATACACATATTACTGAAAGGGAATATTTGGTATTTGTAATGAGTTTTTGTTCCCCAAATTCAATGTATGTTTTATGGTAATTGCATTTAAAAAATCCTTGCTAAGTTTTTTTATTACATGAATTTAGCAAAATGGTGTTAAATTCATCCAGGAGTACAGCCAGGTACATATTATAATAAAATATGAAAAAGTGAGACTAATGAAGGATACCAGGCACTAATTGGCATTTTATGGTCAGAATAATTAGCCCAGGGTGGTCCGGGCTCACACACTGACAGTCAGGTCCACCGAACTATGTTAATGAAGGAAATGCTGGGGAGGTGTCACAGCACAGTGTCACTTTACACACCATGCAACCAGATGACACCGTAGAATAACTTAAACAATTTCATTTAGACATTTATGAAACCACTAACACTTCGACACGTATTTCTACAAAGCAGCTTTAAGTTAGGGAAGAATGTTTCTCTTCAGTGTTCAAAGTACAAAAGCATTTAAGCAAGAGTTGCAGCCAAGACCGGGCTCGGTGGCTCACGCCTGTAATCCCAGCACTTTGGGAGGCCGAGGCGGGCGGATCACGAGGTCAGGAGATCGCGACTATCCTGGCTAACACGGTGAAACCCCGTCTCTACTAAAAAAATACAAAAAAAATTAGCCGGGCGTGGTGGCGGGCACCTGTAGTCCCAGCTACTCAGGAGGCTGAGGCAGGAGAATGGCGTGAACCCAGGAGGCGGAGCTTTCAGTGAGCCGAGATCGAGCCACTGCACTCCAGCCTGGGTGACTGAGCGAGACTCTGTCTCAAAAGAAAAAAAAAAAGAGTTGCAGCCAAGCCCTATGAGATGCAGATCTGTGTGCAGTTATCTCTGCCCCCCTGGAGGATGGCACAGCACTAGGTGATTGATTATGCAAGGGCTTCCTCATCTCATCTTCCCAGCAAGCCTTTGATGCTGATGTAATTATTACAACTAATTCATTGAGCTGCAGCACAGATCGAATGAGGAAACCAGGAAACAAGTCAGCACACAAAGTTAAGGATAGTCGTCACATTAACTCCATGTCTCGAAAAATGCATTTGCTAATGATAACTAGACTTCCTATTTGGAATCTCCAGAACTATCAGGATGGGGGCTGTGAGTCAACCTGCTAACTAGCTGGGTTTAACCCTTGTGGTTATACTGCCAAACAGTCTACCAAAACTACCCTAAGAGTGTGGCTTCCATGTGGCTGCCAGCACAAACCTGGGCAGCAAAGTCATATATAACTGGTTACCTGAAGGTCCAGATGACATCACAGAGCTAATGAGGTCACTGTCCAGGGAAGAAAGGTCCCCAAAGCAAGAGGCCTCCTTGTTCTAGATGAAAATGTCTAGCACTTAAAGAATACAATGTGCTTTTAAAGTTATACTGCATCAAATATACAGACAGCATTATCTGTTTTAGAACCTGAGGATACCACAGCAAATAAATAGAAGACGTTTTGATATAATGTTTACTAAAATATATAACATGTCTGACAAGAAGTAAATGTTATATGTTTCTTAAGTGCAATAAATATATAAGCTGTATAAAAAAATTAGTACTTGTAGACCAGCAAAAATCCATCAGAAAATAAAATGGAAAAAAACAAAGCAATTTGTGACAGTGATAAAATCAAAATGCCTAGAATGAACTATTCAGTGACATTTGTTAATGAATTATATACAAGAAAAAAATTAAAATTTACTCTAGAATCCAAGAGAAGACTTGAGTAAATGGATATTTTATTCCAGGAATTTTCCTAAAAGGAAAACCTAAAACTAGAAAGATGTTGACTTTTAAAAAATTTGTTTTTGAGTTGCAAAAGAATGTTTCTGTAGTCCCAGTGGAACTCTTTTGAGGGGAGTTTGACAAGGAGATTTTAGGCAATCCACAAGACAAGTAAGAATAGCTGGGGAAGGGGCGAGGAAGAAATACACCTTAATGAATCCACTGGAATTACATGGCAATAACAATGAACCCCTTGCAGTCTTTGCCCAGGACTTCACGCATGATGGAACAGGAATAACTAAGGTAATTAATTTGGATATATGAGGAACAATAATTTGTTAGAGCATGTCTTTACCCAGACCCAAAAAGACTTTCAAAATGGATTACAGAATTAGATTTTGAAGACATGAAACCACAATCATCTATGGACACAAAACATTCTCCACGACTTACTATTCAATTAGACCAGCAAGTTGAAGAGGAATCCACATAAAATAGCCCCATTTCTGTACATCCAATGAAGACCAAGCCTTCTTCCAAGACGTTTGAGCCTTCATGTATGTTTCAGTATTCTCCTTGAAGAAGATGATTAGGGAAAGCCTTGTGTCAAGTATTAAAACTGTTCACCTCAGTAGAGTAGAAATGAAGGTCAGGTGGGTGAGGAGATTACAGATTTTTTCTTTACGCATCTTTGCTGCAAGATCTTTTTGTTTATGCATCTTTGATTCTATCCGCTGCAATTCAATTGTACTATTTTTCTAACACATTTCAGTAGATACTTTTTGAATGATTGGTAATATGGCAACTCAAGGCATGAACTTCTTTAAGCCTCAAATTCTAGGTTCTGCGCAACTAAGATCCTACCTGCTCTTAGGAGTAACAGCAAAACATGCGTTCTCACTAAACATATCCCAAGTCCATGTGCATAAGGCAGATAGAGACCCTGCTGCTGTTTTGTCATTACTGTGACGGCAGTCCTGTGAAAACACAGTGTCATTATTTCAAGAAATGACACTTCAGAGAGGGCATTGAGCAAAATAGTGCAGCATAGACTTTGAAGCCAGAAGCCAGAATCCAGGGCTAAATCCACTCCTTGCCCCCACTCATTTGCTCAGTGATATTAGGCAAGATGGCTGAATTCTCTGTAACTCAGTTTCTTCATGTGTAAAATAAGTACAGTAATATACCAACACCTCAGAGCACTGTTGTAAAGGCATGGGTTGATGTATGTATGTATGGGATGAGGTACGTAAACCACTGAGAACAGTGTTAGGTGTGTGATTCACGTCATGAAGGGTGTGTTAATATCATACTACCACATGGATTTGCTGGCAGGAGCAAATGAGGTAACATATTTGAAAAATTTTATAAACTTTAAATCTACACATACTATTGCTGATATTGTCTACTGAAGAAGGTACAGGGTGTGGTTTGTTTTTAATTACTTACTGTATCAAAAAAATAAAAATTAAGTCAAAACTTACTAACAGGTTTCTATTCAACAACTTCTTATAATTCAGACCCTATTATCTGAATTTTTTTCTTGTATTAATATTTATTTTTGAAGGAAGAACAACACTGGGATGAATATGAATTATAAACACTTTATTAAAAAACTTTGTACCTCTCTGTTATAACCTTTATATAGGAAATCCACTTGAATAGCCTGAACAAAGAGAACCTACAATTTTAGTCTGATACTTCTTTAGCCTTTTCAGTCACCGAATGGAGAAGTGATTGGACTAGCTCAAACAGAGCTTTAGTAAAGCTCTGCTACTCTACAAAATAGCTATGTGTGTATCTTTGTATGTGTCAGTGTAGGTGTGTGTCTGGCAGTGTCACTTACTGGATTATTTCTTGCTCTGTCACCTGCACCCTTCGTCTGTTTTTTATACATTTATTTGACTACTAAACATTTTAACTGGAGGACTATTAGCATCTGGTGGGACACAAGTATTTGAGGCACCGCAATTTAGAAAAGTCTCAGTCAATGTTTTAGTTTTTGTGTTTTTTAACACAAAACTCAATATTCATCTCAATTAATAAGTCCATAATACAAAGATATTTTTAAAAACTAAATTCTTCCTTTTGATTCCACTTCCTGGAGTTAATCAACGCTAAGGGTTTGATGTATGTCCTTCCACATTTTATTATATGAATACGTAAAATATGTTTTTGAAAAGTTTAAGTACATTAAATTTAACAGAGCTTAACTGAGCAATAAAGAAGAAGAAAAACAATCTGGGAATGGGGCTGCCCCCAGAATAGGAACAGATTCAGAAAGACTCTGAGGTCGCCACATGTTTGGATAACAATTGTGAACAGAAAAAGCGAAGTGACATACAGAAAAGAGAAATGCGGTACAGAAACAGCTGGATTGGTTACAGCCCAGGGTTTTGCCTCATTTGAGCAATGTTTGAATAATTGACCACCTGTGAGTGCCTGCTGTATGGCTGCTGTTATTGGTTGAGACTCAGCAAATCTTACAGAAGCATTCGCCTAAGTTAGGTATTCAGTTTGTTTACATCGTAAGTTAGATTGAGGTTCATAAGAACTCAGTATGCAAGTACATAGGATTTTTCCGGCCAAATGTAGTTTTATTTAACACTTAAATATACGTACATAAATATAGGTTCCCATTGCCTTTTTAAAAAAACATTGCTCTGCAACTTAAAACAAAAATCTGCTATTTGTAAAATAAAACACAGAATCAGCAAACCACACAGAACAAAAGTATGACTTAGTACAGTGGTTGACAAATGTTAGAGTGCATCTGAATCACCTGGAGAGCTCGCTAAAAGGCCCATTGTTGGGCACCATCTTGAGTTCTGATTCAGAAGCCTGGGATGGGGTCTGAAAATGTACATTTCTAACAGTTTCTCAGGGAATGCAGATGTTGTTTACCTGATACCACACTTAGAGAATCTCTAGCTTATTGGATTGATGTAAGATACACACCATTTTAACATTAATGCAGGTGAATAACTAGAACTTTCCAGCTATCCTGGAAGACCCTCCAAATGGCCCATTTCAATTAGAGCCCCTCCTGCTTTCCAAAAAAACCAGTATTCTGACTTCTATAATCATCACTTCCTATTTTTTTTATTTTTGTCTCGCAAGTGTGAATTCCTTAGACACTTTGGATTAATCATGTCTACTTCTTCAATTTAATATGTCTTTTAAATTCTTAAAAAGTGTTTATTAAAGAATTCTGGCCATTTGACCTGTAGAGTTTCTCATAATCTGTATCTTGCTCATTTCATACTCTTGGTATAGTTTAGCATACTCACCTGCTCTCTATATTTCCTTCAAATTTATAGCTGTATACAGAGACTGGATCATATTCATATACAGCAGTTGAGCAAGAGTATGGGTGGTTTTGAGTTTCTTCAGTAGGAGGCACATAAAGTCTGGCTTTTGCTCTATTTTTAAATCAGCTTTCTTGAAGTATAATTTACATATAATAAAGTTCACCACGTTTAAATGCAAAACTTAATGAATTTCAGTAAAAACGGAAGAGTCAAAAACTGTAACCACATAGATGATATGGAGTATTTCCATCACTACAAAAAGTTCCCTTATGTCTTTTTGCAGTCTAAACCTCTGTCCATTCATCGTCTCCTGAAAATCACTAATTGCTTTCTATCACTGCAGTTTTGACCTTTCTAGAATTTCAAACAAATGGATTCATACAGGAAAAAACATTTGCGTAAGAGGATAGGAAAATGAGAATACACTGAACCTAAATAGAAGAAAGGAGGGAAATAAGATAATGGTAGAAATCACTAGAAAAAAAAAGGTAAAACCCTGAAACAATAGAGATGATTAACAAAGATATAACCTGATCTTTTGAAAGTACAAAATAGATAAACACAGCTCTTACAAGACTGATTCAAGAAAAAAGTTGTAAGATGTAAATACAATTCGTAATGAAAATGGTAAATTGTCTACAAATATGTGAGATTGAAAATACTTAGAGAATATTTAGAGCAAGTACCTGTCAAACACTGGAAAAAATAATGAAATTATTAAAATATTGTAAGTAGTAAATTGGCAAAAAAAGAAGTAAAAATCCTAGGTAGGCAAAAACCATAAGTAAACTGAAATTGCAATAGCAAATTTATTCCTTCTTCCTTTAACCTAAGATTTCTCTAACATTATCCATTTGACATTTTGGGCTAGATACTTCCTTGTGGGGGTGGGGCTATCCTATACTTTGTAGATGTTGAGCAGCATTCCTGGTCACACCTGCTAGCAACCCCACTCACCAGTTGTGACAACCAGACACTACCAAATGTCCCTTGGGAGGCAAAACTGTCCACCTTCTCTGTTGGGAACCATTGTCTTAAGCCGAAGTCCAAGGCCTATAGAGGTTACACGTAAGTTCCACTAAATTTTAAGAAACAGATCATTTATTTTTATACAAGGTTTTAGAGACAACGGAAAATGAGATAAATTCTGACTCATTTATGGGACTAGGATAACCTTGAATTGTCCAAGGACGGTATAAGATATGATGGAAACCTAAATAAAACATTAGCTTAACCACATCCAACAGAGTATTGAACAGTAATACAACATTATCTAATACAGTTTATGACAGAAATACAAAGAAAGTTCAGGGACAGGAAATCAGTAACAGATGGAATTCTCTATGCTAATGGACTATAGGAGACCAGAAGATAATCTCAATAGATGTAAAAAGAAATGTAGGATAGTTTGACCCGATATCTAATATTGTTGAATCTATTTTGACACAATCCATGGGAAAAGTTACATATTATACTTCACAATTAGAAGAAACTACTGGCTTCCATTCTAGGAATTTTGGCATACATTTGGCACCAAAATCAAATATGATATAAAATCTAATTTTAATGATTTTTTAGACAAATAATACCTGTAGAGTGTAAAATAAAATCTACATTTATGTATATATATTATGGATAGTATATATGTCATTAAATTAGTGGTATTATGTAATTTTAATAACATGTTGATGTACAATAAATATATTGGCTTAAAATAACTTTTTAACATATGCTACGCAAAAACATGGGGGAAAAATGTAAAAAGTTTCTAAGAGAGTGCATAAGATTGTATATTATTATGAAAGTCATAAGCCAAAATACATCAGGAAATGATATTCTAAGGGAGACCATCTCTCAGACAGTCCAAGCACTCAATAAATTTTATGTGGTTAGTTGATATCTTGTATGCAGTCTTTTGCCTTGCTTCTGTTTTAGCATTCCTTCCATCTACCTCTTGTTCCTACATCCTCCAGGGAGGGGAGAGTTAGAGGAGACGGAATTGAAAATTGACTGCAGTGGCTCACGCCTGTAATCCCAACACTTTCAGAGGCTGAGTGAGACAGGCGGATCGCTTGAGCATAGGAGTTTAAGACCAATCTGGCCAACATGGCGAAACCTCATCTCTATAAAAAGTACAAAAATGAGCCAGGCATGATGGCTCACTCCTGTAGTCCCAGCTACTCAGGAGGCTGAGGCTGGAGGATCACTTGAGCCTGGGAAGCAGAGGTTGCAGTATGACTTGATGGCACCGTTTCGCTCCAGCCTGGGAGACACAGCCAGATTCTGTCTCTCTCTCTCTCTCTTTCTCTCTCTCTCCCTCCATATATATATACATATATATACACTGATTGTTCATATATATGTAAACTGATTGTTCCTACGTCATGAAAGCAGCATTAAACTCTCTAAAATACGGGATTCGGAGAGCTTCTGGATTGGTGAACACATGAAGGTACTTGGATGGTGATGTGCCTGGAGAGGGCATGGAAGCTCTCTGACTCTGTGCCCATTCCTTGCCCTATCCATGTTTTCCATGAGGCTGCTCCTGAGTTGCATCCTCTATAATAAATCAGTAAATGTAAGCAAATGTTTTCTTGAGTTTTTTTAGTCATTCTAGGAAATTATTAAACCCAAGGAGGAGTTCACGGGAATTCCCAGTTGATAGCTCCTCATAAGTATGGGAGACCCAGATTTTCCACCGGCATTTAAAACGAATAATCTAAACACTTAAGTTTGCTAAAGGAAAGTGACATCCTACTAATTAAGTTTAATTGAGTTTCAACATCTTGTATTCTTCTCTGTTCCTATTTTTTAGAGCATTTAAGTGAAAATGAATAGATAGATAATAAATAGATACATAGATTGACAGACAGATAGACTGTCCTGAAAAGTTTGCTATGAGTATTCCTAAAGAGCAGTTCATCCAGAAATTACTTAATTATGATTTTGGAATACGTTAAATACCTTTTGGTTAAATGGTTTCCCTTTTCTGATTGTATTGTTCTTCAGCTCATATTTACGTGTTTGTCTTGTGTAGCACACAGGGATGGTAGAGAGAAGCAGCCTAGGTGGTCACTCAGTAGCAGAGGGAATCAGCTGATTCTCTAATCCGCGAACTTTAACAGTGAAAGCTAGTACTTGTAAACCAAGATGAAGAGCAGTGGGGATTGCACTGCTGGATTTCAAAAAATTAAAAGTTTCAAAATGCTTTTGTTAAGTGGTGGTAATGGCAAAACCATACACCTAAGACACCAAACCCACAGCAAGCAAGTATTTCTCTGGCATGTAATAAATGCATTATTCTGACAAACAGGGTTTGATGAAGGCTCCAGTGCTTTTTAGGAAGATTGGTGTTTTAAACAAAAAAGGAGAACATTCTATCTGTCTTTCTCTCGAAATTTCAGTTTAGAAACACATGGCCATATGGGGAAGGTTCATTTTAAAAGCTGCATGTCTTTTAGTCTAAAGGCTTATTAAAAATAGGTGCCAAACTGGGAAAAGTAAGAGATATACGTAATGGATATATGTCATATATTAACATTCAAATCACTAAGAAAACATCAGCTTCTCTTTGGCGTGGATTTGGTGCAAACAAAAAATTTCCGAAGACTCAATAACCTGTGTAAACTTGTAATAGATTACATAAAGTGAAAATAATATTCCCTCAACATCCTATTAACTACCTTACCACAAAATAACTTCTAAAATTAAGTCCTTTTCTTTTGTAAGCAGCTTCTCAGAAGCACATTAATTCCCATAGGAAGCTGTTAAACAGGCGAGCTCCATGAGGCCCGCTAATAAAAAGTGACTCTTTGGTATTTTAACCACATGTCAGTGTTTTAGGAAGCAGAGCTGCCGTGTATCCTTAATATAATCATGGTCACAGAGCTAACATCCCCTGAGCATTGACCTTGGGCAAGGTCCTCTGTTAAATGCTTTATATGAACCTGTGGCGAGTGCTCAGAAAGTATTTTTTGAATTGTGTAAGTATCATATTTAAGCATTTTTACCACCTGAAGGGACACAAATCTAATCACTTATAATAATATATTAATGTAGATATTGATAACAGAAATTTCCAGATCAATCCACTTATGTTCAGAGACATTTTCATGCCCAAGTTTAAGTGGCTTGTAAACCGATTGTCTATTTTACTTTACATTTTATTTTTACCAGCTTTAGTAAGGTATAATTGATGTATAAAGAGCTATACATATTTAATACGTACTGATGAGTTTGTGCATATACAAATACCCATGAAACCGCCACCACGATCAAGGTAATAGCTGTATCTAACACCTCCCAAAGATTCCTGTATCCCTTTTGGTGTTTGTTTTTATTTTTGGTAGGTAAGAACACTTACCGTGAGATTTAAACTCTCAACAAAATGTGAAGGGTACAATACCATATTGTGAACTATAGGCACTATGTTTTACAGCAGACCTCTGGAAATTATTCATCTAAAATAACTGAAATGGTATAGGAATTGAACAATGTGACATCATAAAAATATATTTCTGTCTCTGCCCTTGGTTCCCGACACAGATCTCCTAAAACCCATGTAATGTCTATAGTAATAGGGGTGCTGGGAGGATCTTTGTTCTGATATTTGATCTTTGACTCTGGTTCCTGACATAGAGCTTCTAATTCCTTAGATTTCCTGATGAAAGAAGCATATTTTGTTCTACTGAGACAATCCTTGGTAGCCTCCTGGATAGAGGCTGTCTGCCAGGTAAATCAAGGCATGATTAGAACATGGAATTTTCAGCCCATTCCCCATCCTCCAGGGAGGGGAGAGTACAGAAGATTGAGTTAAAAATCAATTATGCCTATGTTGTGAAGCCTGCATAAAAATCCCTAAAATATGAGGTTTGGAGAGTTTCTGGGTTGATGAATGTAGGTAATGGGAGGGCGGTGTTCCCACATCCAACCCCGCTACCTTGCCCTATTCATCTCTTCCATTAGGCTGTTCCAGAGTTGTATCCTTTATGATAAACCAGTAAATGTAAGAAAATGTTTTCCTGAGTTTTGTGAGCTATTCTAGCAAATTCTGGAACCTGAGGAGAGATTAGTGGGAACACCTGATTTATAGCTGTTCAGTGAGATTTATGAGACGATCTGACTTGCCATTGGCATCTGAAATGGGGTTAGTTATTGGAACTGAGCCCTTAACTGGTGGGGTCTGCACTGACTCTGAATAGTCAGCATCAGAATTGAGTTAAATTATAGGATACTGAGTCAATGTTTGCTGTGAATTGAAGAATTAGTTGGTGTCAGTAAAATCCCCTGTTGGTGGTAGAAGAGTGATGTGAGTGGAGAAAACAGTGAGTTTTCCCTCTTTTGACAGCCCCTCCCCATTTGCCACCCCCACATCCCCTGGCCACTACTAATATACTCTCTGCTTCCATGAGTTTCACTCTTATAGATACTGCATATAAATGGAATCATAAAGTATTTGTCCTTCCATACTTGGCTTTTTTCACTTAGCATAATGTCCTCCAGGTTCATCCATGTTGTCACAAATGACGGGATTTAGGCTGAAGAGTATTCCATTGTGTATATATATCACATTATCTTTATCCATTCATCTGTCAATGGACATTGAGTTGTTTCAGTTACCTATTTAAAGTGCACGACAACTCCATTAGGCTGGGATTATTATCTCCATCTTATACAAAGGAATTGAGGCTTAGAGAGATTAAGAAACTTGTTTATTCTCCCAGAAAATAAATGACAGAACTGAGGTATAAATGGGATGTCTCTGAGGCTAAGGACCATGCTGACATATTCTAGACTACAGAAAGATTTAGTAATGTAGGCCATTGTCTACATGCACACAAACTTACTTTCCCTAAGTTCCCTTTCAATAGCGCCCATAACACTGGGCATCTCTTCTGCCTTTTCTGAAATTCCTACAATGTCTGTCTTGTTACAAAACAAATGAGGATGCATTATCTATAGAACACTTCAATTTAAATGCTTGAGTGTTACCTGGGACAACACATTATCCAAGCTCTACCATCAGACAGGCAAGCTACCACATTGGAAAAAAAGGAATGATACACACGAGGTGTGCATTTAGGAGTGCAATGTGGATCAAGGGGGATTAAATATAGAGAAGATAATTTAGAACACTCATCTTAAAAGAACTGATGACGGTCTAAGAGAGTGCTGTAAAAAGGGAAAGAATGCACAGAAACATTGTGAAAAGAATAATTTATAATGTAATTGTGGGTAATCATGAGTTATCAAACTTCCCTACAGGCTAAATTGACATATGTATGATGGCTGAAACAAAAAAAAATCAGATGTTTTCCTTTAAAAAAAGTAATTTGTTTCTGCTACCTTTGAGGCTAAATAAATAAAATCAGGGGTGACCTTATTATAAAGTTATCCATACCATTTATCTTAAAGATGGTCTCCATTGGGAGAAAAAAAAAGATTGAATCCATCATATTTTTATCTATTGCTTTTTCTGTGCATAAGTCACACATTTGTATATCGAGTGTATACATATTGATTGTACCTTGACCTTAACAACTTCTCATTTAGTTGTATACCATCGCCCGCCATGATAGATGTTACAGCTAAGGGTCTAGCCGCAATTTCATTATAGACCCCACTTTGCAGGGTTTCATAAATAAGCAGTCAAAATCTACTGCAGGCTATGTAACGTTTTAGTTTGCATATCTATATTATCATTTTAGTTCCATATTGCGGTTTCCATCCATCAACTATAGAGTCATTTTTCATTTTCAGAGGCAGTTCTTACAGGAAATCATCTTAATGACCATCAAGTGAAGAGGAAACTTGCAAAGAGTAGGAAAAATATTAAATTTCATTCCACCCCACCAAAATAAATGAATAAACAAATAAGTATATAAATGGAATGACTGAATAATGCACGTTCTACTCTGTGCTATACGGTGCACACTTGAGGTTTATAGACGCTTATATAGAATTAATTAACAAGCATGTAAATCGAGTGTTTGTTAATGGCCAAGAACAATAAATATATGATTAATGAATAAATGACAAGTAGGTTAAATATTGTGGAAGATAAAAGTTTTAAGAATATGCCCACACTCTCAACCAGCTTGCAATCTAAGAGAGAAGACAACTCACTCATATACAATACATTCCTATTCATAATAATCCTGCTATTCTCCTGTCCTGCTTGAATCAAAGTCTCTTTCCCTGTATTTACCACATATGCATATTTTAGCAAGTCTTTACTTCTCTACGTTTCTGGATCTTTATCGACACAATGTGAAACAATGATGCATATTTATATTTATATATTATATATTTATAGAGTTGTTATGAAAATTCAGTGAGTACAATGTGCATAAGACTTCCTGTGTGTACTCTAAAATAAAAAGGCATGCACCTATACAAAATAAAGGTGATATATTTGGGGTAGTAATAATAGTAAAAAATAACAGTGTTGAACTTATATGGTTAATATAATATTACAATGCTTCTATTGATAATTGTAGTGGGTTAAACAGTGTTCACCCAAAATTCATTACTACCCAGAACCTCAGAATTTAATCCTATTTGGAAAGAGGGTCTTTGGAGATGTAATTAATAAAGAATCTTGAGGTAAAAATCTAATTAGTTAAGGATCTTGTATTAAAATCATCCTGGATTTAAAGTGGGCCCTACGTTTAATGACTGGCATCTTTATAAGAGAAAGGAGACGGAAATTTTGACAGAGACACAAAGAAGAAGGCCATGCAAAGACGGAGGCAGAGATTGGAGTGATTTGACTCCAAGATGAAGAATGTCAAGAATTGCTGGAAACCACCAGAAGCTGGAAGAGGCAAGAAAGGAGTCGTTTCTAGAGCCTTCAGAGGGAATGTGGCCCTGCCTACATCTTTATTTCAGACTTCTAGCCTGCAGGACTTGAAATAATACATTTCTATTGTTTTAAGCGCCCAGTTGTGATAATTTAATATAGCAACTTTAGGAAATTAATACATGTAGGAGGTCTACTTATTTTTGTAAATATACATTGTTCAGTGGATAGAAAATATCCTGGAATACCCACCTTAATGGATCTTCTTGAATTATCTGAGGGCCAGGACTAGGCTCTGACTTCAAATATGGATTTTGTGCTATAAGCATCACCAACCACCGCGATCCCTTCCCACATATTATACCTGATTGCTGAATTTCATATATTTGGTACAAAGTACTGTATGTCTTTGTTAGAATGGAGGATAACTATGAGACCTGTGTTGGTTAGAATGGAGGATAACTATAGTGTCACAGGAAAAAAAAAACTGTATTCTGAGTCAGAGACAGAAAAAAACACACTGCTTGTGAAAATGTGAAGAGAGGTAAGTCATTTACATTACTTTGGCCTTGTTTTTATCATCAGAAACGAGTAATTTTTGATTCATACATTTTCTCTGGAAATCAACAGATAAAACGTGTGTAAAAGCACAGAGCACAATTCCTGGCCTTGCAGCACAGTCGTACAACTTCCGTTCTATTCGCAACATGCCTCACATGTCCTTTTCTTCCGTCTTGCTTTACACACCCCGGTTTTTCACAGTACAGATACTGAACTTATCATCTTAAGAGGGTGCAGTATTCATTGACTCAGTGACAATTACAGAAAACTAAATTTTGCCAAAAAGCAATAAAACAAATACAATGTCTGGGGGAACGTTGTCATTTGTTTGTAAAATGTCATTTTAAATTTCAAGTATATGCCAGGGGGAAATAAAATACAACTTCTCTCCAGCCTCAACCACCATATTTTAGGAACTATTGTCCCAGAATGAATTCTAACATTAATTTGAATTACCTAACATGTTTGCTAAGTATCTGAAAAATAGTATGTATTGCTTGAGGCAAAAAAAAAAGGACTGTTTCTGAACAAGAAAAGAATCTGTGAATCTCTATTCAGTAGATACCTAGAAGAAGTAATTAAGGAACACTATAAGGCGATGGTAAGTATTTTAGGGGGGAAATAAATCTTTCCCTCACCTATGCTAGGTTTATGCCTGAAGATCTTATGACAAAAGACAGATTAACAGAAGAAAAGCATAAAAAATTATTTAATATAAAGTTTATGTGACAGAGGAGCCTTCGGAAATGAAAACCTAAAGAAACAGAGGAGCCCGTATATTTTTCTACTTAGGTTTAGGAAAGCGTGGACAGCGTGGAGAAGTATGATTGGGTAAACAGGGTATGATCTAAAGGTAATAAACTGGGGGGAACTTTGCAAGAGCTGTTTAAGATTCGTCTCTGTATCCAATGTCTTCAGAGATAACGATGATCCTTTCTTCTAGTTATAGGGTGAGCACCTCTCAAATGAGCATTTTATAACCTGCTTCAGGGAAGAAGGATGAGGAGAAGGTGACAGAGAACTTTCTGCTTTTGCAGTTTTCTCAAATGCCAAGGTGACATTTTCGAGTGTAGTGTGTCCTGAACCCATTAGTACTCGGCATTGATCTTTTAGAAACAGCAAAGATGTGTTAGAAATATTTGTTGTGCTTCTTGTTATAGAATTTTAAATCTTCTTTTTAGAAACATGTCTACCTTCTCTTATTATCTTTTCTGTCTCATGTTATGATTCCCCCAACTATCTCCAACTTGATGTGTATGAAAGGCAAATGATTGCAACAGAAGACGTTTGGAGAAGTAGGAGCTTGTCCCAATAGGATTAAAAAGAAGGTAGAACCATCCTACTTTCTTTGTGTTTATGTGTACAGTTATACATAACAATTATCTTTTGGAAATTTTGAACATCTCTTAGACTCATTTTCTTGAATTCTTAGCATTAATAATAGATACTGTATGTTTTTTGAGGGAGGAAGGCATAAATTAACAACAGGTAGGAGTGTTCTTTTTTCTTTTTACGTTTGTTTTTCCTGATATATAGCATGAATTTATCTTATCAAATTTGTCAATCCTGAGGAATAACTTTGAGGAAGGTCTTACTGACTGTCTTCTAAAGATATGCATTAGGGGACCTGATAAGCTTTCTGCTAAAAACATACATAAATTGAGCAAGAATATTTTTAAAGTTACAGTTAACCTTAGAAAAAAGTAAGGGATACTCCTAGAGGCCAAAGACAAAGAGGAAGCTAAAGAGGAGCCTGGCAAAGGCATGGAGAGCTGAAAAAAGAAGCTTGTTAGTCTCTGAGCTTTGCAGGGGAGTGGAGACTTTCTTCCTATGTGTAACCTGAAGCCTACCCTCAATGCCTTTCAGATTAAACTGAGACTATATGCAAAACATAGATACCCTGAGCTGAGAAAGTAATATAAAAACTATTACCAGCTTCTATTTGCAAAAATAAATACAAGATATCTTTGGAGGTAAATTCTATCAACTCGAACATTTACAAGACTGTCAAGCATAAAACTGAGGATAAACTCGCAATGCAAATTTCCAAAATCACAATGAAACAATTTAACATGAGAGTCCACTGACATGAGAGATAGCAGGTTTATATTTCCAAAACAGAAAATAAAATGAAAATTCCAAAATGGGTATGTTTAAAATAAATAAGGATATAAATATATGAATCTAAAATATAAGAAAAGAGCAAAATATTATTAAAAATGGATCATACATAGGAAAAAAATCAACAGAACTTCCAGAAATAAAATGTATTTTCATTGCAGTTAATTCTCAACAAGCTTCCTAGACGAATATCACAAATAAACTCTTGCACATGTGTAGAGGCCTTGGTTTTAGCAATACTTCTCCCAAAGATCCAAGGAATAAGTTTGAATATCTCACAAACCCCTAAGTCATTGTAGAATAAAATCCTCAACTCATTTAATAAAACTAACAACATTTTAAAACCAAAAGTTGGCAAGGACAGTATAATAATTAACATTATAGGACAACATTCTCTTGAACACAGATGAAATGACCATTAGCAAAATATTAGCAAAAAAATCCAGTAGTGTTTACCTCAGGAATGTTAAAGATGGTTTTACACAAGAAAATCAATTAGCTTACCATGTTTACTTATTGAAAAAAATTACAACCATCAATAGGTGCAGAAAAAAATTTGATAAAACTCCACATCTCCTTTATTTAAAAAGAAAAACACATCTTTAGCAAAGTAGAAATAGAAGGTACCTTTACTAGCCTGAAAAATGGCACCTACAAAAATTCACAGCAAGTAGCATACTTAATCATGAAATAATAAAGGCATTCCATTTGAAATCTGGAATGGCAAAAGGTTTCTCACTGCCACTACTTCTCTTCAACACAGTACTTAGTATCTGAGTCAGTGCATTAAGGCAAAATAAAAATATATAAGGATTAGAAAGATGCCTCTCATTATTCCCGTAAGATGATCACTTATGTGCAAAATCCAAAATATATGCATATAAATTACTAGGCTTAAGATAATTTTGCAAAGTGGTGGGATGCATAATCAACACACAAAAAATATACTTCTACCCACGAACATTGCAGAATTAGAAAATATAATAAAAATGATACAGTTATAAAAGCATCAACAATAATAAATTATCCAAGAATAAATCTTACCCCAAAAGAGTCTTTAAAGAGAAAATGGTATAATTTTACTAAAAGATATTAGAGAAACCTAAAGAACTGGAGAGATATACGACATTCATGGATTAGAAGGCTCTGCATTATAAAGAAATAAAGCTTCCCCAAATTGATTTATAAAGACAATGACATTCCAGTCAAAATCCCCACATTATGTTGTGGAGCTTGAGAAGCTAAATCTAAAATGTGTATAGAAAATCAAAAGGCCTAGAATAACCAATACGATACTGAAGTAGACACTAATGTATAGGAAGGGATTGCCTTACCAGGTTTCACAAATTTACATGAAGCTATGGCAATGAAAATACTGTGGGGTATTGGTACAGAAAGAGTCGAATAGACCACTGTTGTGGAGAAGACAGATAGAGTCACACATATTTGGAAACTTGAATTATGGCAGAGGTGGCTATGCAAATAATCTGGGAAAGGAAGACTCATCAATAAATACGGATGGGACAAATGTTTATTCATATTTAATAAGTGAAATTAGATATCTACCTAAAAACAGAAACAAAAATCAAATTCAGGTAAATTAAATATTTAAATATGAACTGAAAACATTTTAAACTGTTAGGAATAAATGTAATAACATTAGGTCTTTGGGGTAAGAAACTATCTCTTAAACAAGACATAGAAAGCACATCATTTTATGCACCCATAAGCTTTTGGATATGGAGCAACCCGAACTCATTATTACTGCACATAGGACACTAAATTTGTTCAAACACTTTGAAAAACAGTTTGCCATTATCTCAAAAATTAAAAGTGCTTATCTCTTACAAACCAGCAAAGCCATTTTCTAATTATTACCCCAATCTCTTGAACAAGGAGATGTGTATAAGGATTCTCAAGGTTTCACTGTTTCTAATTGCAAAACCTGGAAACAAGTCTCACTATGTTGCTCAGGCTGGTCTCGAACTTCTGGGGCTCAAGGGACCCACTGCCTGGGCCTCCCAGAGTGCTGGGATTACAGGTGTGAGCCACTGTGCCCAGCTTTTACCCATTTATTAGTTAGGACAAATAACCAAAAAGGAAGAAAAAAAATTTATTGCAACCACTAAAAGAACAGAAATGGAAGCTATAACATCCACAGCCAGGCATCAGGATGTGACAGAAATGGGGTGATTTTATTCTTGGACTCTTCAGAGAGTAAGGAGAATTGGTGGCCTGCATATTTAAAAAAAAAAAAAACCAGGAGTTGAATGTTGTCTTAGTCCATTCTGGCTACTATAGCAAAATGCAGTAAACGGGTGGCTTATAAACAGAAATTTATTTCTCACGTTTCTGAAGACTGAGAAGTCCAACATCAAGGCACCAGTAGGTTTGATGTCTGGTGAGGGCCCACTTTCTGGTTCAAAGATGGCATCTTCTTGCTGTATCCATATGGTAGAAGGGGTGAGGGATCTCTCTGGGGCCCCTTTTACAAGGCCACTAATTCCGTTCATGCTGGCTCTATCTCCATGACCTAATGACCTCCCAAAGCCCCACCTCCTAATACCATCACCTTGGTGATTAGCATTTCAATATAGGAATTTTGAGGGGACACAAACATTCAGACCATAGTAGATGTGTGGACAAGTGATTAGCATAGGAAAGGGGAGTATGGGAAGAGGAAGCATTCCAAGCTGATGCTAAGAATATTTTAAGACTTAAGAAAACAATATTTTAATTATGAACTCATTTTTCTTGTTTGTCATGAAAGCTGTGCCTCAAACAAAAGTAAAGAATTGTATTTACAAGTTAGAAAAGTATATACTGAGGTTAAGGTGGAGCAGCAGATGAAAGGTTGAGTATTAAATGACTATTTAAGTGTTTTTCTTCAAAATGCTTTATGATTGAAAACCACTTCAAAATCACATTACACTTCCACAACAAACATTCTCAGCAAAAAATTATTTTTAGTTGAGGAGTGAAAGAATGTTGACAGAATGGATATTGTTACTGAATGCTAGCATTCATGCTAAGCTTGTTGCCCTAAATCCAATACTTCTTTCGAAACAAATTGGCTAACAGCCTATTGACTCTTTTATAACTGGGGTTAATGAAATCTTGATCTAGAATATTCCTAAGGTCCTTTATCACTGTGAGCCTCCATGACTCAGTTATTAATTAATTGGAAATTGTCACTCTTTTCCCAAGCCTAGTGATAGTGACAGGAGGCAGACAAATTCCTAGGCAGATATGGGCAGGTCCCCAGTGACACTTGAGCTTCAAGCCAATGACAGTCTGAACACCAAACTACCAGTTCTCGATAGAGCCCATGCACCAGAGTGAGAACTTCCATTCACGTTCGGTGCACTTAGCCTCTGACTGGTCCCAGGCCAAGCCTTCACTTCAGCCCCTGGTTGGTTCTTTACACTATCATACCTTTCTGAATAGTACCTTTTCCAAGCCTACCCATAAACCAATCAGCATGTATTTCCCCATTCTAAACCCATAAAAACCCTGGACTCAGCCTTGCAACCTCACAGCTGGCAACCCACTTTTAGGTCCCCTCTCACTCTGAGAGCTTTCTTTCTGCCCCTCAATAAAATTCTACTCTGCATTACTCACTCTCTGGTGTCCATGTATCTCATTACTCTTGATCATGAGACAAGGACTTGGAACTTGCCAAACCACAGGGGGAAAAAAGCTGTAACACTCCCTCCCACTTGCCGAATTATGAGAGTGCAGAAGCCCCAACATCAGCTTAAAAGAGATGTAGCTTCTGAGATGGGTTCTGGAAGGATCAAAATTGATTTCTGTAGGTCACCTGGAAAACTGGGATTCTGAAGCGTCAAAAAAACATTTTTGTCAGAGCTGGCATGTTACCTTTCTCCATCTTAGACCTCATATGACACTAGTACTGGAATCACAAATTTGAATCTCTGAGATCTGGCCCAGAGAGAGACCAAAATTGTTACTCCTTCTATGTGATTCTTCGAACTGTGAACATTTTCTGATTATCACTACATTGATAGATCTAGTTGTCCAGAGATATGCCTTATACTCCTGCCTCTGCCTTAATATGTCATATGCTTTTGTGCATGTTATTTTCAGGTCCTCAGTTTCTCCATAGATAACATGACAAATTCAGACCAGGTGATCTCTAAAGCCGCCTCATAGGTCAGACATACTGAGCTTCTATGATTCTAGATGATTTCATCTACTTTCATGGTACCTATCTGAGGTACATTGGTGAAGGACCCATCCCCCAAGTCTATTAAATGAAAAAATAATTAAAATAAGACAAAACTACAAGAAAAATACAGGCATATTGAAACTGTGTCTCTCAAAAGTCTTAGAAAAAGCATACAACATGGTCTATTCCACTATTGTGTCATTTATTGTTTTTGCATTTTTATCAATAGTGTAGGAAAAACATTTTAATTCCATCTGAAGAGGTCATAGGAATACATTGTGATGTTAGAGTTTGAGTATTGATAGTTAATAATTATGTTATTGGTAAAATTAAACTGTATAACATGTTCTAGGATGGGATATTGTAAACCATATTGTTCTTCTGCCCCCTTGTGGCTTACCCTTGCAAAACAGATTCACTAAGTCCTGAAGAAGTTTAGAGGTTTACTCTATAAGAGCTTTAAGCTCTTATAGAGTTTATATAGAGCTTTGATATGTATGCAGAAAATTGTATAATAATTTGTAATTGTATTACTCCATTCAAAGCAAACATTATTTTCTGAGCAACTTCTACTGAGGAATCTTCAGGGATTCTAAAAATTTATTTTCTGAATGATCCTGTGTGAAACACTTTTTACTACTAAAAATTTTAAATGTTTGTAGTCCCAAACCCTGCTATGGCTTACTTAGACTGTGTATAATTTAAGAATAAGTAATATGAAAACTATTTACTATCATGTTTTTGAGGAAATAAAAAATCAATATATTTTCATTCTAAACTAGATGTTGATTAGATAACATTTTGAAAATGTGGAAAGATACAAAGAAGAAAAATCACCAATATGTCCAATAACCACTACTGACACTTGCAAGTATGTTATTTCAAATTATTTTTCTAAGTATATTAACTATTGTTGTGCACAAAAAGCAATTAGTAAACAACTGCAGGATATATAAGAATATATACTTATAAATATTTGCTTTTTAAACTAAATGTGCTGTGTAAGATTTTAATCTCTTAAAATATTTATTTAAATACATTTCCTGTTAATTGCATCTCATTATATTTCATGGTACATCTGTACAAAACACTTTCAAGAAGGTTTGTACCATTTTCTATCCCTAATAGTAGTATATAAAATTATCTATATCATTAAATGTTCACTAAAATTGAATATTACTATGTTTTACTAAATTAAAGAGTTGAAATTTATCTCACTCAAATTTCTATCATTATATTCATCCATATATGTGTTTATACATAATGCGTACATACATACTATACATGTACTACATGTGACATATGTACACACATATATACACAACATACATAGATAAGTGTTGTGATTTGCCTCTCTATTCTGTTTTTGGCCTACACAAATTTCAATTTTTTTAGAAGCAAACATACATATTTTTACTGATAATTACTTTCAAGCTTTGTGTCACCATCAACAATTTAATAATCACTTGCATTGTTTATGGTCTGATTTTCTGTAATCACTCTTAAATAGTATGACTCGTACTAGAAACTTCAGATAAAGCATTCTTGATTTTTCTTTTCTTTCCCTTCTCTTTACAAGGTGAAGATGAAGCATTCTTTGGCAACAAGAAGTCATTAAATTGAACATGTTTCAGGGAAAAAATTATTGTCTTCTTTGGGTAAAATGTTACCACAGTATATTTCCAAAATCGGTTTCTTAAAATACATATTTTTTCTCAGTAAATATCAAGTTGCTTAGGCTAATTGTTCAAAAGTTGTACGACCTGAGGCTGGGCGCGGTGGTTCATGCCTGTAATCCCAGCACTTTGGGAGGCCGAAATGGGTGGATCGCTTGAGGTCAGGAGTTCAAGACCAGCCTGGCCAACATGGCGAAACCCCGTCTCTACTAAAAAAACAAAATACAAAAATTAGTCGGGCATGGTGGTGATGCCTATAGTCTCAACTACTCGGTAGGCTGAGGCGGGAGATTGCATGAACCCCAGAGGCGGAGGTTGCAGTGAGCTGAGATATCACCACTGCACTCCAGCCTGGGTGACAGACCCAGACTCTGTCTCAAAAAACTAATAATTAAAAAAGTTTTACAACCTGATTAGCATTTTTTAACATAGCTGGTATTTTCTGAGCTCTTTCTAAACTGGCATGAAATATGAAGCTACAAAAGGAACTTGGAACCTGCATCTGGTCAATCTTGGTTACTAAGAAAATAACAAATGAACCTCGAGAAACTTTTAAGATTGTTTCCTCAACCCCAACTCTTTTAAAATGTATGAGAATATGGGTGAGACATTGTAAATAAAACATCATTGAGAAAAGAAATTGTTTGTGAAATTCTAAAATGACAAATTAACATGGTTATAACTCTATCAATACTCTTTTGACATTCTCCAAAATGCAGAGAAAAATGACAGATTGCCTGTTCATGTGGAATTCAAGATATTTGAGATGAGGTGTGAGACGAGGTGTAAGGCCCAGGGTTTTGGAGATTTCTTTATGCTGACTCATTTCATTAGAATAAAAGATAGTTTCTAATCGATAAGTTAATCAGCAAGATAAAGTGCCTATGGTACATTTTGCTAAACATAGAGAAAGATAAAAGAAGAGTATGAAATTTGCTCCCACTTGGAGGAACTTAGAGCTCTGTTGAAGACGAACAGCAAAAAAACACAAAAAAAGAAGAAGATTTCAGGAATATTTTCTTTAAAAAAATTTTTCCTTTCCTATATTTATTTTTAATTTTCGTGGGCACATAGCAGGTGTATATATTTAGGCGGGTACATGAGATGTTTTGATACAGGCATGCAATGTGAAATAATCACATCATGGAGAATGAAGAATCCATCCTCTTAAGCATTTATCCTTTGTGTTACAAATAATTCAATTACACTCTTTTAGTTATTTTTAAATATACAATTAAATTATTATTGACTATAGTCACTCTTTTGTGCTATCAAATAGCAGGTCTTATTCATTCTTTCTAATCATTTGTTTGTACCCATTAACCATTTCTACCTACCCCTCAGTGCCCCATGGTACTCTTGCCTCTGGTAGCCAACCTTTCTACTCTCTATGTCTGTCAATTCAATTGTCTTGATTTTTAGAGCCCACAAATAACTGAGAACATGTGATATTTGTCTTTCTGTGCCTGGCTTATTTCACTTAACACAATGATCTCTAGTTCCGTCCATGTGGTTGCAAATAACAAGATTTTTTTTTTAATGGCTGGATAGTATTTCATTATGTACATGTACATTTACTGTATTTTCTTTATCCATTCATCTATGGAGAAACAGTTAGGTTGCTTCCAATTCTTGGCTATTGTGAACGGTGCTGCAACAGACATTGGAGTGCAAACATCTTTTGATGTACTGATTTCCATTCTTTTGGGTATATACCCAGCAGTGGGATTGCTGGATCATATGGTAGCTCTATTTTTAGAGTTGAAGAAGCTACAAACTGTTCTCTATAGTGGTTGTACTAATTTCCAGTCCCACCAAAAGTGTGGGAAAAAAGTGTGTACCAAAAGTGTATGAGGGTTCCCTTTTCTCCACGTCCTCTCCTGTATTTTTATTTCCTGACTTTTGAATATAAGCCACTTTAACTGGGGTCAGATCATATCTCATTGTAGTTTCGAATTGCATTTCTCTCATGATTTTGGGTACCTTTTCATAAGCCTGTTAGCCATTTGTATGTCTTCTTTTGAGAAATGTGTGTTTATGTCTTTTTCCCATTTTAGATTAGATTGTTTATTTTCCTATAGAGTTCTTTGAGCCCCTTATATAATCTGGCTATTAATCCCTTCTTAGATCAGTGGTTTGCAATTATTTTCTCCCATCCTATGGTTGTCTCTTCACATTTTTTATTGTTTTCATTTCTGTGCAGAAGCTTTTTAAGTTTTGATCCCATTTGTCCATTTTTGCTTCGGTTGCCTGTGCTTGTACAGTATTGCTCAATATATTTTTGTCTATTCCAATGTCCTGGAGAGTTTCCTCCAAGTTTTCATGTAGTAATTTTGTTTTTGAGACAGAGTCTCACTCTCTTGCCCAGGCTGGAGTGCAGTGGCATGATCTCGGCTCACTGCAACCTCTGCCTCCTAGATTCAAGTGATTCTCCCACTTCAATCCCCCAAGTAGCTGGGATTACAGGAGCATGCCACTACACCCTGCCAACTTTTGTATTTTTTGGTAGAGACAGGGTTTCACCATGTTGGTCAGACTGGTCTCAAACTCCTTACCTCAAGTGATCTGCCTGCCTCGGCTTCCCAAAGTGCTGGGATTACAGGTGTGAGCCACCATGCCCAGGCTTCTTGTAGTAATTTTATAGTTTGAGGTCTTAGATTTAAGGTTTCAATCCATTTTTTATTTGTTTTTTGTATTTGATGAGAGATAGAGGTCTAGTTTCATTCTTCTGCTTATGGATATCCAGTTTTCCCGGCACCATTTATTGAAGAGACTGTCTTTTTCCTGGTGTACATTCTCGGCACCTTTGTTGAAAATGAGTTAACTGTAGGCATTTGGATTTGTTTCTAGGTTTTCTATTCTGTTCCATTGGACTATTTCTATTTTTGTCAGTACCATGCTGTTTTGGTTACTATAGCTCTGTAGTATAATTTGAAGTCAGGTAATGTGATTCCTCTAGTTTTGTTCTTTATGCTTAGGATAGCTTTGGCTATTCTGGGTCTTTTGTGATTCCATATAAGTTTTAAGATTTTTTTTCTCTTTCTGTGAAGATTGTCATTGGTATTTTGATAGAGATTGCATTGAATGTATAGATTGCTTTGGGGAATAGAAACATTTTTACAATATTATTTCTTCCCGTCTATGAACATGGAATCCCTTTCCATTTTTTTGGTGTCCTCTTCAATTTCTTTCACCAGTGTTTTATACTTTTTTATTATAAAGATCTTTCACTTATTTGGTTAATTCCTAGGTATTGGATTTTATTTGTGGCTATTGTAAATGGGATTTTTAAAAATTCCTTATTTTCAGATTGTTCACTGTTGGCATATAGAAATTTTACTAAATTTGTGTATTGATTTTGTATCCTGCAACTTTACTAAATTTGTTTAGCAGTTGAAATAGTTATAAGCATCTTTAGGTTTTCCAAATACAAAATCATATCATCTGCAAACAAGGGTAATTTTACTTCTTCCATTATAATTTAGATGCCCTATATTTGTTTGCTTTTCTGAATGCACTAGCTAGGACTTCCAGTACTAAGTTGAATAAACTATGTTGAATAAAGTGGTGAAAGTGGGTATTCTTGTCATGTTCCAGCTCTTAAAAAAAAAGGCTTTCAGTTTATCCCCATGCAGTATGATACTAGCCGTGGGTCTGTCATATATGGCTTTTATTACATTGAGATATGTTTCTTCTATCCCCAGTTATTTTAGGGTTTTATCATGAAAGGATGGTCAAGGTTATCAAATGCTTTTTCAGCATCAGTTGAAATGATCATACTGTTTTTGAACATTCTGTTCATATGATAAATCACATTGATTGATTTTTGTATGTTGAACTACTCTTGCATGCAAGGGATACGTTCCATTTGGTCATGATAAATGATCTTTCTAATATATTGTTGAATTCAGTTTGCTAGTGTTTTGTTGAGGATTCTTACATCAATATTCTTCAGAGATATCGGCCTGTAGGTTTTGTTTTTTTATTGTTGTGTCTTTGGTTTTGGTATCAGGGTAATACTGGCCTCATAGAATGAGTATAGAACTATTCCCACTTCCTCTATTTTTCAGAATAGTTTGACTAGGTTTAGCAGTAATTTTTTTAGTAATGTTTGGTACAACAATGAAGCCATGGTTTCCCAGGCTTTTCTTTATTGGGAAAATTTTTATTACAGCATCAACTTTGTTATTTGTTATCAGTCTGGTCAGATTTTGGATTTTCTTATGGTTCAGTCTTGGTAGGTTGCATGTGTCTAGGAATTTGTCCATTTCTTCTGGATTTCCAAACATATTCATATATCCTTAGAATTTCTGCAGTATCATTTGCAATGTCTGCTTTTTCATTTCTAATGTTATTTATTTGTAGTTTCCCTCCTTTTTCTTAGCTAGGCTAAACGTTTGTCAATTGTGTTTAACTTTTCAAAACAATGCACAACTTTTCAACTTTTTGTTTCAAAGTAATTTTGTAGTCTTTTCTTCATCTCAATCTCACTTATTTCTGCTCTGATCTTTATTGTTTATTTTCTTCTACAGATTTTGGATTTGGTTTGCTTCTGCTTTAGTAGTTCATTAAAATGCATCATTGGAGTGTTTATTTGAAGTTTCCCGTCGTTTTTGATGTATACATTAATAGCTATAAACTTCCCTCAGTACTGCTTTAGCTGTATCTCATAGGTTTTGGTATGTTGTGTTTCCATTATCATTTATTTCAAGAAATTTTTTCAAATTCCTTTTGAGTTTCTTCATTGGCCCACTGTTGATAAGCATATAGTTTAATTTCAATAAATTTGTATGGTTTCAAAAACTTCTCTTGTTACGGATTTTTAGTTAGATTCCATTGTGGTTAGTGAAGATGCTGGCCATTATTTCAATTTTTGAATATTTTAAGACTTGCTTTGTGACGTACCATATGGTCTATCCTTGAGAATGATCCATGTGCTCGGGCAAAAAATCTGTAGTCTGCAGCAGTTGGATAAAATGTTCTGTAAATATCTAGTAAATCCATTTGGTCTGTAATGCAGATTAAGTCCATTGTTTTTCTTTTGTTGTTTTTGATTTTCTATCTGGAAGATCTGCCCAATGCTAAAAGTAGGATGTTGAAGTCTCCAGGTATTATTGTATTGGAGTCTCTCTCTCTTTAGCTGTAATGGTATTTGCCTTAAATATCTGGGTGCTCAGTGTTGAGTGCATTTATATTTAAAATTTTTATGTCCTCCTCCTTACTTGACCCCTTTATCATTATATAATGACCTTGTCTCTTTTAATCGTTTTTTTCTTGAAACCTGTGTTGTCTGATGTAAGTATAGCTACTCCTCCTCTTTCTTGGTTTCCAATGGCATGAAATATCTATTTTCCATTCCTTTATTTTCTGTCTATGTGTCTTTATAAGTAAACTGTCTTTCTTGTAGGCAACAGATCATCAGAGGAGCTTCAACCTCTAGCCACCACTACCACATGCCATGAGGTATACTGCCAGACTGTCACTGATGTTTCCATAAGGCGCATGTGCTCTTTAGTCAGCTTGTGGTGAATGCTGCCTGGCTGGAACTCACCATTCAGGGCAATGGTATCCCCTCTGGCCCAGGGTAGGTCCAGAAAGGCCATTGAAGAGTCAAGTCCTGGAACTGAGAACCCCAAGAACCCGGTTGGTGCTCTGCTCCCACATGGTCATTCTGATACCTAAGGTGCAACACCAAGTCCCCTTTACTTTTCCCTATGCTCTTCTCTAGCAGAAGGTGTTTTGCACCACAGCTGTGCTGAATCTCAGCTGAAGACATCAAGTCTCAGCGGCTCACCCAGGACCCTTGGTGTAGTACCTGGGTATTTCTGCTGGTTATTCAGGGCTCAAAGGCTCTTCAGTTAGCAGGCGATGAATGCTGCCAGGACTGGGCCCTTTCCTTCAAGGCAGCAGGTTCCCTTCTGGCCCAGGGTGTGTCTAGAAATGTTATCTGGGAGCTAGGGCCTGGAATGGGGCCTCACAACTGTAACTAGTACCCTATCCTGCTGTGGCTGAGTTAAAATCCAAGATGCAAGACAATGTCCTCCCCACTCTTCTCTCTGCTCTCTTCAAGTGGAAAGAAGGGGTCTCTTTTGAAGCCATGAGCTGTGAAGCCCAGGATTGGAGGAGGGGTGATGCCAGCACTGCCTTAGCCACCCCAAATTGTGTCTCAGTAGGTCACTTGCCTCCCCAGCTCACTGTCTGTGGGTCCAGTTCAGCAGTAGGACTCTCCTAGGAGTTGCAGTCTTTATGGCCTAGTCTGCCTTTCAAGTTTATTTAGAGCCTTTTCAGCCGTCAGTGGCACAGTTTGTAGGAACTCAAGTTGCAAATGCTGGGATTTGCGATTCTCCTCCGGCTAGGGCTGGTTTAAATTCTCTCTCTGTGGGTTGGAGTCAGCAGAGTTTGGTCCAGTTCTTCTTTTTCTTCTCTAGAAGGACAGCACTGAGTCCAACGCCTCACAATTTCTGTGCTCTTTCTGCCTAGCACACAGAAACTATCTCTGCATCACACTGCCACTGCCAGGGCAGTGAGGAAAGGGTGGCATTGGTGATTCGAGACTTTTTTTCTACCTCTTCTATGCCTCTTTGAGTGACACAAAGTTAAAGTCAAATACTGTAAATGCTCACCTGATTTTTCGTTCTTATTAATGCGCTTTTTTTGTATGTTGATAGTTGTTAAATTAGTGTCCTTGAGGGGGAGATAGTTGGTGGAGCTCTTTATTCTGTCATGTTGCTCCAGTTTACGTCTGTTGATGTCCTTTTGAGATGTCCTTGAAGCACCCTGAGACAATTATAAAAAATATTAATGCATCCTGCTAGGAAGACATATGCCATCAATGTGTGTTCATTTAGTGTCATCAATCTTTCCAAGTAACTATATCTTCTCCTGGAGTCTTGGCATAATGGGATAGGATATGTTGATGAGCAATAAAACATTTTCAAATGGAACCATACTCTCAACATCTTCATGGCGATGGTAATGTTCATATCTCTTTAAAGACTTAACATCAGTAGATTAGGTGATAGTTAATTAACTAAGGCCTATAGGCCAAATCTGGCCAGTGACCTATTTCTGTGAATAAAGATACTGTGTATCATAGCTACACCCATTAATTTGCTTATTGCCTGTCGCTGCCAGTTGAGTGGTTGTGACAAACTGTATGTCCCACAAAGCCTAAAGTATTTGCTTTACAGAAAATGTTTGCAGAACCATGGATTAGATAAATATACAATACAAATAATTATCTATTAAACAGGAAACTATAAAATATTCTAAGGCAAAGGAAATGCAGATTATAACTGATGGCCATGTGTTTCTTAAGACATATGAAGATGGCACCATTTTGCTGCCATCAGCATGATGCCCATTAAAAATACTTTTTTTCAACAAGAGAGTGCTTCACTTGTTTATCACAAGAGACCTACACACAACAACAGCAAATGTTTTGTATAGTACTTTACCATTAACAAAATGTGTCATCCACATTTTATCTTATCCTTCCCACCAACTAGTCTCAGAATTCTTATGTGACATTGTACAAACTAGGAAACTGAGATTCAGGATTTTAATCAAGTCATACAGTGTTACACAGCTTGCTAACTCAAATATAGGTCTTCTGTAAATCTTACAGTCATGTTGTTTCATATGCTTTCACCAAACTCTGTGAGTTAGCATGTAAGGAAGTAAAAATAAACTACTTTCTGTAATTTGCAGATATTGATGAGTCTAAATTTGTTATTAAAGTAGAAAAAGATTTATTTTGATAATAACACATGCGAACAATGATTGAAGATGGAATAAACATCTGTAATATCTTTTGCTACTTGTAATCTTCAATGGGTTGAGATCAGGCAGGTAGAAAAGAAAACAAAGATAACATAAATTTTAAAAGGAATGAGAAGTGAAGTCTGTGATTTATAAATAAAAGACCACACTCACTGTTCTTTGCAGGATTCTGTTTACTAGTATTATGCTCTATGGTCCAAATGCTGACTACTAAGTCTTTATCTCCTATAACTCACCCTCATAAACATTGCTGATAAAATTTTGTCTGAGGCTATCAATTTCTTTCGGTCTACTTATTTATGTTTCTTCTAAAATGCATAGTAAACAAGAAAACCTTTCTCCACTAAAAATTCTGTGCCATTTTTGTCTCTGCCAGATGAATTTCATTTACTTATCTGGCTTTTGTGCCAAATTCTAATGGCATTTGGCCACATGACCACTGCCTCCTTAAACTTAGAGACATAAACTAATGCGCTTGGTATGTTTATTGCTACTCTTCACCTGCAATTTCCTGTCCACTGCAGTACATAAATAATAAGGCATATTTCAGGAGGATCTTTTACTCACCACGTAATATTTTTCCCTTTAATGGTCCATAAATTTGACTACCATTTGTCTGGCTTTTGGCTTTTATAAAACAGTGTTCTCATTTTCAAAAAATATTTTAAATAATTTAAAATTGTTAATAATTTCAAAATTGTTTCAAAGTATAACTTTTTTTTTCCTGTGGCATCCGAGATATTGGTGTTGGTTTTAAGACTTTTACTACTTACAGTTCTAGTGCCTTAATCTCCATTAACAAGATTTTTTTTGAACATTTACTAAGGGTAAGGCTTTCTACTAAGCTCTATACCAAACTAATATCTATCATACAACTAGAACATGTAGATAAATATTTGAGACAAATATCAAAGGTACATGCTTAAACTACCAACAAAATCATTTAAAGAAGGATATTGTCTACAAGTATCTTCATACTACACTCTATGTTCTGCTTCATTTTCCTAATGGATATTGATGTTTAATGTTCTTGATACAAAATATAGTAGTAAGTTCTGAAAAAAAAAATTATCCAAACTTGTTATTTGCTCAGCAAAGATAGAAATATGAGCTTTTTAGCACAGCATGGCATTTTCTTAGTCGAGAATTGTGCCTATGAGGAAAACTATTTATGTAGTTGAGTTCACAGAGAATACATAATTTTATACTCTTGATTATTTTTAACAGTTTAAAATTAGTATTTCCTCATGCGATTATAAAATCATTGTGAATCATCTTTTTTTTGGGATGGAGTTTTGCTCTTGTTGCCCAGGCTGGAGTGCAATGGCACAATCTCGCCTCACTGCAACCTCCGCCTCCTGGGTTCAAGTGATTCTCCTTCCTCAGCCTCCCAAGTAGCTGGGATTACAGGTGCCCACCATCACGCCAGGCTAATGTTTTTTGTATTTTTAGTAGAGATGGGGTTTCACTATGTTGGCCAGGCTGGTCTCGAACTCCTGGCCTCAAGTGATCCGCCCACCTTGGCCCCCCAAAGTGCTGGGATTACAGGCCTGGGCCCTCACACCCGGCCATGAATCATCTTTTTAATCACTGCCTGAAATTTCACTGTTAAAGAGAATACCATACTTCTCTATTTTTTTCAGCATTAATGAAGTAAATTGACAAGCAAAAATTATATGCATTTATGGTGTACAACATGATGTATTCATATATGTATATATACCAATACTGTAAAAACATATATATATTTATAGTGAAATAATTACCATTATCAAGCTAACTAACATATCCACAACTTCACATAGTTACCGTTTATTTTGGTGCTGAGAAAATTTAAGATATGCTATCTTACCAAATTTCAAGTGTACCATATTGTACTATTAACTATAGTCACCATGCTATACATTAGACCTCCAGAAAGTATTTATCCTGTATAACTGAAACTTTCTACCCTTCCATAGATTGCCTCTTTACTCTGTTGAATGTTTCCTTTGATACACAGAAGTTTTAAAGTTTGATGTAGTTCTACTTGTCTATTTTACTCTTGTTACCTATGATTTGGAGATCATATTTAAAAAAATTATTGCCCAGACCAAAGTCAAGAAGCTTTTTCTCTAGGTTTTATTCTAATAGTTTGACAGTTTGGGGTCTTATGTTTAAGTCTTTAATCCATTTTGTGTTGATTTTTTACAATAGTGTTAAATAAGGGTTCTTTTTTTTATGTGAATGTCCAGTTTTCACTTCAACATTTATTGAAAATTTAACCTTTTCCCCATTGTAAGGCTTTGCATCTTTGTGAAAGATCGGTTGAGCATAAATGCATGGATTCATTTGTAGTTTCTCATCGTGCATGAGCTCTTACAGACAATTCAATATGGCTGGATTGGGAGACGGTGCTAACTTTGAACACGTTAGGGGACTTCCCTAGGGAAAAGAAATGGAGGCTATCAGCATCCAGCCTGGCTTTTTGGGATTGAGAGAACGCATACAATTCTAAAACTTTCCCTGCTCCCAAGAGAGAACAAGAAGAATAGAGTGGGTCCACCCATAGAAAAGGCCTGAGACCCCCAGAACCCCTAATCTGGCTGAGCGGCGAAAGCCTTTTTCTTTCCAAACCAGTCAGTGAAGACCGAAGGATGAGGTGATTATTTCTTCAAATGTGACAAAACAAACAAACAAACAAAAACCCCAAAACTTGAGACTTCAGGGAATACTAAAAATCAAGGAAATATGAAACCGTCAAATGAACGCAATAATTTTCCACAACTGACTCAAAGAAATTGAGAACTATGAATTACTTGGCAAAGATTTCAAATAACTATTATACGGAAGCTCAATAGGCTACAAAGGAACACAAACAACTCAGTGGAATCAGAAAATAACACATGAACGAAACTAGAATTTCAACAAAGAGAAAATCTTAAAAAAAATCCAGAAATTCTGAAGAATAGAGTTAGTAAAAAGTACAATGGAAATTTCTTTCTGCTTTGAAATTGAGAATGTGTCACACATTTATACTTGAAAAAGTTTATTTCTCTTATCTTCTAAGATTTTACTGATTAATTGATTTTAATTTTTTTGTCATCTAACTGCAGTTTATTTTGCTGCATGAAATAAGATGAATACATAATTTCCTCAATTGCTAAGAAATTATACCAGTGTCATTCATTTATTTCTTCTCCAGGACTTTACGATTTTCTTTATTATATATTATATTTTATACATGACAAGATCTTTTTCTGAATTATCTAGTAGAGAGGTCTTCAATCTTTGTTGATCACACATGTCCACCAATACAAAATATTTGTGCATTCACTACCAGTATATTACACTGTAAGTGTTATTATATATATATGTATTACTGTCAATTCATATATTGGCAATAATATTAATGTATACCTTGAGGTCAAGTCAAAATAGACTTTTTTATGTTTTTTATTTCACCCCTAGTAAATTTATTTTTTTCCGTGTCACACGCTACTTATCATATGATTTGCATTATTTTAACTTTATAACTTAGTTTAGTTTTTCTTATCACTACTTTTCCTCTGAGGATTATTCTTTCTTCAAGTACTTATTTGGCATGTGCTTCTGTAAAAAAAAAAAAGTGCATCATCGTGTAAAGTTTTCTGAAAAATCCCACTTGGACTGTCATTACAATTTCATTCAAATAATTTCTTCCTCACTATATTTAGATAGTCTAATTCTTGGTCACAGTGTAGCTTTTGCCATATTTATGTTTCTTGGTAGAATATTGGAAATGGCTCTAAAACTGGTTAACATTGCTTATTCCTAGGTACTGTATGTATGTATGTATTTATGCTGCTATTTGCTCCTATGAGAATTGTACATTTTCTTTTTCAAAAAATATTTTTAACATGTTGTTACAGATATAGGGTGACCATATAATTTTATTATCCAACTCATTTCATTTTAGAGAATGAAAGAAGGCACGATTAATAATAACACTGGGACAGGAAACATAAATAGGTCTGTCCAAAAAAAAAAAAACAGGTCATCTGTTAATTCTAGGGAGTTGCAAAGTTTTTCACAGTGGAGAATGCAAATATAGACAATTCTTGAATTTTTTCCTATTTATTTATTTTAAATGACAAATAAAAAAGATAAGGTGTACAAATGGTGTTTATATATATATATATATATATGCATTGTGGAATATCTAAATCAAGCAAATAGCATGCTCATTACCTCACATACTTATCACTTTTTGTGATGAGAGCACTTGAAATCTATTCTCTTAGCAATTTCAATTATACAGTACATTGTTATTAACTATAATCACCATGCTGTGCAATGGATCTCTGGGGACTTATTTCCCCTGTCTAACTGAAATTTGATATCTTTCGACCAGTGTCTCCCCAGACCCTCGCCCCTCTCCTCCAGTCCTTGGTAACCACCATTCTGCTCCTTGTTTCTATAAACTTGTTTGAAATAACTTTTTCTGTGAAGTGGAGGCATAAGACAGAGTGGTAAATGTAGGGCGATGTAGGATCAAATAATATTGTTTATTTTTAATTGAACATGTTTAAGTGTTGTTAGAAAGGCATCAGTAAAATGAGACATATTCAAGTGACTTAAGGATATTGAGAAATTCATGAAGAATAGTCTGTGAAGAGGTCACAGGGGGTGGGATTAAGAGCACAGGAAGGTAAACAGGCACTGTGCTTAGAAGGGAGCAGGGGAAGAATGGTTTGGATGCAAAAAAGTTTGCAGGTAGAAAGTAGGTAACTGATGGAATTATGATTACCTGTTCAAACACATAGCACTATATAATACTAAAAATACTCAATAAACTTATCAAAGTATCGTGTGACACCTGCATTAGAAATGGGATTTAATATTTTTGTTTTCATTTTTGTTTCAATTACAATTTCAGTGCAATTCACTGATCTTTAAAATAACCCTGCAAATGTGTATTCGTGCTTTCATAATCTCCATCAGTATTTACTGTACTATTGTCATTTTACCATTTTTCATTTTTCATCAGTTGATTTCTGTAAATCTTCCTAAGATACACTCCTAAGAGAAAGAGTTTGCACATAAATAAAAAGCAGTGCACTGTGGTGTTTATTTCACTTAAATCTCTTTACGCCCTTGGCACTCCCTTAATTCCTTTTCTTAGAATAAGTATGAATAGTTTTGCTACATTAAATTGTATTATTTGCGGATTCTTTATAGCACTTCCATTTGGCAGTGTATGTTGTGTTCAGCCTAGGATTCAGACACAGATGGGCATATGTGAAAGGTCTGTCAGGTAGGACCTCTGGGGATCCATTTATCATGAGTGACTGTGAAGTCTTCCTGGAAGGAATTCATCCCAGGGCAAGACATATTTCAGCTACACCAGTTGTTTCAGGGACCCTGGGTAAGTGTACTATGCGAGTAATAGAAAGTACACTGTACTCAGCTTTATCCTTTCCACTGGGACTAGACAGCTGTCTTCTGGAGTCTCTATCACTTCTCATGGTCCCCTTTTTTGTCTCCCAGGTACACTCAACCTTTATTCCAAACCTTGAGTAGAGTCCCATGATTCTGTGCTTCCTTGCCCTTCTCTCTCCTGCCTTCTCCCTTCCAGCAGTCTGCCAGTTTGCGTCCTGTTCCATGATCTTCTAGGATTTGGTTTGACAGAATTGATATGGAATAGCTTTATTCTATGTATCACGCTCATATCTTCAAACATTAGAGAGCCTACGAAAGAGACTACCTGAAGACATACTTTCTTAACCAAGGTTTCCCCAAAGATTTGGCATTTTTTTATCATCTTCATGGCTTTTCCCATACCTGTTGAACTACCTGTGTTATCATTTACTTTACATTTTTATTTGAATCAACTCATTGCTACCATTTCCACTTACTTTTGCTTTGTTCTAGGTGGTAATACCAGTACATTCACAAGTTTGATGTGCTAGCTATGGTTTTATAATATGTATACATATTATATATAATATATACAAGTGCATATAAAATATAGCATAACAAACCAACAGGAAGATATTTGGGGTAAGAATGGTTGCTGCCTACTGCATTTGCTAATGGGAGCAAGTGTTTCTTTTTCCTTACTTGTTCTACCTTCTACATTATTTTCTAAATGGCCAGAATTCTTATAGCATTTTAATGTTTTGAAGCAGCGTACTTTGAAGCCTTTCTTAGCACTAATAGGCATTCTTTTTTTTAAAAAAAAAGAGTGATTAGCACGTTATCATTTTATCTAAAAGTCAAAAATTTATGTTATAAAGTGGTATCCCAGCACATGTTTTGAAGAAGTGTTTGCTAAAGATAATTTAAAGATTCTGAAGTATTTAAGAGAAAAGGATCAAATATCAAAATTTTAAGACCTTAAAACTAAGCAAAATTGAGATTTGGAGTTGAAAAATTGTTATTGTATAATATATTTATTTTCTGGGGCAACAAGCAATAACAAGAATATGAATATCCAAGACTGAAAGAAAATTATTTGGTCGTAAAAAGTCTTCAACAAAATCCCCACTGTAAATCATACTACAGACTTTTCCAGAGTGCCATCATACATGTGAAGGGTATTTCTAGCCATTTTATCCAAAATATTGGATCATATTAATAGAGATACAATATTAGGGTATATTAGCTATTAGGGTTTATATGGTGTTCTTATAAATTTTGTGACAGAGTTAAAGATACATTGAGTTACTCTCACTGTTAGGGAGGCAGCATGATATAGTATAATAAGAATCATAAAGTTAATAATTATGCTATCTTAAATCACCTTAGCCTTGGCGGGTGCCTGTAGTCCCAGCTACTCGGGAGGCTGAGGCAGAATGGTGTGAACCCCAGAGGCGGAGCTTGCAGTGAGCAGCCTGGGCCACAGAGAGAGACTCCGTCTCAAAAAAAAAAAAAAGAAAAATCATCTTAGCCTTGTATACCTCAGTTTTGTTTGTTATAAAACTAAATCAATAATGATACTTTCGTAGAGATTTTGTAACTTAAATGATAGGATGCATATAAAATAATTTTATATAGTGATATATAATCTGTACTTTTTAAGCCTTCTGATATTAGTATTTACTCTTTCTCTGGATATGGTTATAACATTTTGAATTTGGAAAAGGTGTTTTTGCCCCTATGCTTTTGAAGAATGTATCTTGGAATCTTTATATTTTTCAGAAAGAATGATGTCACTTTTACGTGTTTTTTTTTTTTTAACTTTGTTCTGGCTTTCTTTTTACAAATTAAATTTTATTTCCATTACTTTTGGCAGTGGTATTATTCTCTAGGTACCTGACATTGCTTAGGCATTTGAAAAATATGTTAAAATTGCATAACTATCTTGGTAAAAAAAGACACCTGGAGTTGGTTATTTACTGAAGGTAAAAGACTTGGTTTCTTATCATATATCCTCATCTGCCACATGCCATCAACTATAAATATCAGGACATTTTCCAAGGGTTGGCTTTGTTAACTTCCTGCAGTTAGATGTGCACACTCAGACCTACTGAACTGTTTTCACCAACTCTCGTTGCTACCTAACTTTTAAAGACTACAACTTTTGTTATGGAAAAAGCCTACATAATTTCATTCCTTCAATAAAAATTTATTGCTCATCTATCCCAGGAAGGGACTGTGATAGGTGCTAAAGATTCCAAGGTGAATATAATTAAACACTTGCCTTCAAAAAGGTCAGGAGATAGTCATGGAGACAAAGTTATAAACAGTTATAGTGTCTTGTGCTCAGATAAATGAAAAGGAAACACACTTCTGCTGTGGAAAATAGAAGACGGACACCCAGTCTAGGCCTGTTAGGGAAAGCTTTCTAGAGGAGGTAAGAACTAAACTTTGTTATTCAGTAATTCATTCAGAAAATGTGCATTGATCATCGCCTATGAATGTGCAAAGCGTTGTTCTAGGAACTTCAGATATATGGTGAGTAAAAACAGCCCTCTTAGGGAGAGCTTACATGCTAATAGAAGAGACAGGTAATCAGATAATTAAACAAATAAATAGAAAATTACCCCATAGTAATTGATGCAAACGAGAGGTATCTAGTATTAGAGGAACTTATAGGCATATGTGACCTAGTTTCAGGTTAGGATGGAGGAGGGCTTCTCTCAGGCAATAACTGAGGTTTGAAGGATGAATAGGAGTTGATTGACTTAAATTGGGTCACGTTTTGATTCTAGACACAAAGAATAGCATGTTTAGGTGGGAATGTAGATGTTGGGGACTATGAGGAGTGCTGAATAAATAGCAATCCTTTTCATTGTCTAGATTCTGAATAAATTCAGGGGAAAAAGACTAATGACTAGGACACAAAGAAACCAAAGTATCATCCTTATTAATGACAAAGTTGCTATTAGAGAATGTTGACAAGGTGGGAGAGCCAAATTTACTTCCTATTACTGAATACCAAAACTATTCATATTCAACTACTGTGTTAGCCAGAATTTTCCAGAGAAACAGAATGAATAGAATATATAATTTATATGAGATATTTATTATGGGAATTGGCTTATACGATTACAGAGGCTGATAAGTCCCAAAATCTGCCATCTGCAAGCTGGAGACTCAGGAAAGCCAGTTATGTAATTTAGTCTGAGTCTGAAGGTATGAGAACCACTACTTCAGATGTCCTTGGACAGGAGATAATGAATGTCCTAGCTCAAGAAAGGAGTGAAGTAGCCTTTCTTGTGCGTTTTTGCTCGATTCAAGCCCTCAACAGATTGGATGATGCCTGATGACACTGGGGAAGGAAGATCTGCTTTTTTCAGTCTATTAAGTTAAATGCTAATCTCTTCCAGAAACACCCTCACAGGCACTCCCAGAAATATCTTTTTTACCAGTTTCCTGGGCATCGTTTAACTCAGGCAAGTTGACACATAAAATTAACCATCACAAGTGCCTAGTTACAAACGGTCGTAAACCAGTCACGACCTCTATGGAAGAAGGCATTTTGTGAAATTCACAATATAAAGAAACAGAGCATGACTTGAACATTGTGTAGGATGAGTAGAAAGACTGTGTAGTAGAGAGAGGTTAAAAATAAAGGAAGTGTGGATGCATGATGAATCAGGCCTTTGGAGGAGGGTGAGGGCAAGAACTAAATTAGGGTGAGGCAAATTAAGCTTCCAAGGCACAAAGTGTGAGCATGCAATCGCCCCCAGGGTCATACAAATGTAAAGTCAGCATCCAAGGATGGGCCTCCTTACATCTTGTGCCCTGGGCACCTCCCTTGCTTCACCCTAGTCCTGGTCCTGCTGAAGGCCTGTTATTGAAGGCACAGAGGAGGCACTAGCCTTGAAAAAGAGTAGGGATATTTCATCCTTTGAGACTGGAAAAACAATATGAGGATAGACACGCATGCAGTTAATTTAATAATGGACAGAAAATTAAGGAAGAACACATCAGATTGAGTCATGTTTCTTGATGATGAACCAGGAAGCTAAATTGACAGCTTAACATGAGTACAGAGTTTGAGTAGGAGGCTGATAGTTGTGAACATTTGGAACATGCTGGCAAAGGATAAGAGGTAATCACAAGCAGTACTGAAAGCCTTGTTAAGACTAAAGATCAGTTTGTAGTGCTTGATCACCTCCACTAGTGTGCAGCTGCCAAGATGCATGAGTGGTGGGGGCATGACATGGCACTAGTCCATGGTAGAGCTTTTACAAGGTGAGACGACAGTGGATAGGAGTAAAAGGTACAAGTGAGAGAGAAATCCAGATGGCAAACCATGGGAACTAGGTATGATATAGAGACAGGAGAGGCCAGTAGGTTGACAATTGGCTGGGGGAAACTGTAAGATCAAGGGATACAGTAATGATCTTGGTGAAGCTGAAGAACAGAGGTGGTCAGAGTCAGATCGAGTATGTGAGAACTAGGAAGAACAAGACTTATTTATTGGCATTGTTTCCAGCAGATGAGTTGATTCCAGAGTGTTTCTGATTGAGGCCTTGGATGCAGATGGCTGTGGTTGTGTAGCAGTGAAGGTCAATGTAGTTTAAAAAATGAAGGAACTGAGGCTTGATGGCTACATGGTAAGTCCACACAAACCGTGAATTATCCTAGGATGATCGTTGGAATTGGATTACAAATATCCTAATTCTCATATCAAAATGCCCAGTGAATATCAGTGAGGGCCTCAGGAGAAAGCCTGTAGCTGACAGTAAATGAGAAGGCATTAGAATCTGGTTGGAAGTGGGAAAATAATGAGAAAAGTTAGGGAGATTCTTTTTCCCACTTTCTTCTACTTTGCTACAGAGAGAACAATCATATCTAGGTAAAGACTTAGGGATTGTGAAGAAGGATGTATTAATTGCCATTTAAAATATGTTCTATTATTATTCCGCAGTTATGGCTATGTAGAGTTGTTTTCCACATAAGGATTCCCTGTGGCTTGAAGTATTGCAACACCTAGTTCTATCAAGCTTGGGAAGTGAAGTACTTCAATTCAAAGAACACTTGTTGAATAATTGTTGTGTGCCTGAGTTGTCTCGCTAGATCCTAGGCTTATCCAGAAGTGTATCTTACCTTTGTATCATTCCCTGACAACCCTAGGTTCTTGTAGGAATCTCGTGATTGAGCTACAATGTCCAGTGAAGAACAGGAAGTGTCAAGTCTGCTAATTTAGAAAGAGAATCTCAGCTTTGAATTAGGCATGGGAGCAAAAATAAATAATAATTGTTTTAAAGTCACGTAATTTTGGCCGGGCGCGGTGGCTCACGCCTGTAATCCCAGCACTTTGGGAGGCCGAGGCGGGCGGATCACGAGGTCAGGAGATCGAGACCATCCTGGCTAATACGGTGAAATCCCGTCTCTACTGAAAAAAAAGTACAAAAAATTAGCTGGGCTTTGTGGGGGGCGCCTGTAGTCCTAGCTAATAGAAGGCTGAGGCAGGAGAATGGCGTGAACTCGGGAGGCGGAGCTTGCAGTGAGCCGAGATCGCGCCACTGCACTCCAGCCTGGGCGACAGAGCGAGACTCCGTCTCAAAAAAAAAAATAAATAAATAAATAAATAAATAAATAAATAAATAAATAAAATAAAAAATAAAAATAAAGCCACTTAATTTTTGGGTTAATTTTATGTAGGCTTATTTGAGATCTAGGTAATAGAGACAATATTTGTTTTCAATACTCTACTGCTGACAATAATTCTGCTACAAATAATGTACCAGTTGCCTTAGTGTATGTTGTGGGTTTCTATAAGGTACACATCTAGTAGTTGAATTGCTGGCTTATAGAGTATTTACATTTTCAACTCTACTAGACACGAGGGCTAGTTTTCTCTGCAAAGCAATTGTAATGAAAGAAACATGTTTTAGTGTTTGTTTCTCCTTCTTACTAATAACTGTATTTCTTCTTACCAATAATTTGTATTTTCAGAATTGTATTTGTTGGCCATTCTGAGAGATATGCAATGATATCTCATTTTAATTGACATTTCCATGATTACTGATGAGGTTTAACATATTTTCAAATTTATTGACCATTTGAGTATGTGTGTTTGTTTTCTGTTACAATCTTTTGCCCATTTTTTTTTTATTTTACAAGAACTTAATTGATTGATTGATTGATATTTATTTGTTATTTTTCGAGACAAGGTCTCTCTCTGTCACTCACACTGGAGTGCAGTGGCGCAATTATTGCTCAATGCAACCTCAACCTCTCGGTTCAAGCAATCCTCCTGCCTCAGCTTCCCAAGTAGCTGGGACTACAGGCATGTGCCACCACACTCGAATAATTTTTTATTTTTATTTTTGTAAAGACAGAGTCTCACTATGTTTCCCAGGCTGGTCTCACACTCCTGGCCTCAAGCAAGCCTCCTACTTTTCCCTCCCAAAGTGCTGTGATTATGGGCATGAGCCACCATGCCTGATCAACACAATTTTTAACATTTTCTTTTCTTATATTCATCTGCTCTTGTTTCATTTCTCCCATTGTTCATAACTACTTTTTTTAAATGGTTGTGATGCTTTATTTAGGTCTTTGAGCATAAGTAAAGAATACTTACTTTAAAATATTTCTCCAGTTCAAAGATTGGCAAACTTTTTCTATAAAAGGCAGGATAGTAAATATTTTAGGCTTTGCAGGCTATGCAGTCTCTGTTACAACTACTGAACTCTGCCTTGCAGTGCAAAAGCAGCCAGAGACAATACATACATGAATGCACATTGCAGTATTCCAATAAAACTTTATTTACAAGACAGGCATTGAGCTGGATTTAACAGGAGGGCCACTGGACTAACTATGCTATACAACTAATTGCATCTGGAATAAATTCCTATTCAGATGGTTGATTTTGCTCATTGTCCCTATATGTCTCCATGTGTTTTAGATTTTGGTTTCTCTTTAAGAGGAAGTGGTTTTTCTGTTGTTGTTATTGTTGTCAATTTCTTGGTCATTTCTTACTTTCTTATTATTCCCAGGCCATCTGTTTCTGGCTGGGAAGGAAAATGGGGAGAGCAGTTAAACACATATTTCCTGGTATATTTGTGTATGTATTTATATAGTTCCTCCTTTGAAACAGGGTCTGTGTCTTATTTCTGTATGCCTAATGACTATTAAAATATCCACTTGACTTTTGGGTACATTTTCATTATGAGTTTTAGAGGAATGTAGATTTAAAGAAAACAATAAATTTCAATTAAAATATTTGATTTAAAAATGTTTCTCCTCCTGCACTGCTAACTGTGAAGTAGAGAACCTTAAAAGATATTTATAATACTGTCTTTCTTATTACTTGATTAATAAGAATTGACCTGAAATAAATTATTGCTCTAATGAGTATTCTGACAGACTCATTTAAAGAAAGTTAATACCGACAAGACTCTTCCCTTAGTATAATAACAATGATTATAATTAACTATTGTGCATACATTTATCTAAACATAATTTGAATCAATTTATTTGAGAACCCTTGTACACTGGAAAACATTAAAGAGAGTAAAATGAAGTCTCAGAAGTGTTTCAAAGTAAATGATTAACACTGAGGACATAATTGAGGGGCAGTTAAGGGGATATTTCAAAGACATGATTTCCAAATGAATGTCTTGTTATATAGTAGTTAATTTTATTTTCTGACTTAAAAAATCATTGAAGGCTTGCTTATGTGCACTTAGTTATCAATTTGCTTGTTAGTTATAATTGCTTCTAATTTGTGTTCTTTCTTTGCTTGATTCTCACATTGTGCAGTGGACCTTGCTTATTTTTAAGTGATTTTCCCATCATGATTTCATTTTATATTTTATTAAAGATATTCCACATTTTGCTGTTATCTTTCTAAGTTAAATGCTGCACCATTATTTTACATCAATGTGATCACCGATTGAAGCCTTCATCCACAATTTAAGAAACCATTTAATAAGGTTTTTAAAATGCACTGCTCTGGAGTTTAGGATTTCCCTTGTTATTGCATTTGATGTCAGTTTCTATTTACTGTAGTTTGTACATATGAAGCATGTGATTTATATGTGTCTTTGACCCAAGGGTAAAATATTGTGGAGTGTCATAGTGCATTCTCACTTTTGAATGATCCCCACTAAGTTATTCCAGAAGAAAAGTCAAATTTCATGTTGTTTTTGCCTTTGACTCCAGGGGGCAGTAGAAAATAAGAAATGATAATACCTTGCCTCGTTGCAGTTTACATTTAATGCAATTATTAAAGCCAGAAGGAAATGACAGATTTTCTGAAGTCAATTAGGATTTCACTGTGTATCTTTTAAGAGATGGACTTTTAAAGGTGGAATCTGGGGTGTCCGTTCAGATCCTCATCTGGAGACCAGTAACTGTTTTTCTGTCATGTTTCTGTGTTCTCTTTTGCAATCCTTTTATGATTTTAACACAGACAATGTGCTTCCTCTGAAGGATTTATTTAAAATTCTCTATATTTAAAATTGACCTCTCCTTATGCATACACATGTACACATGAGCAGGCAGGCTTACACATATACACATCACCTATACAGCCAGGGAGATAAGAAGCTGCTAGCATACCATCGTGATGGTATACATAAGCAAGTAATATACTAAAATAGTGGTAACAAAAGCTATTTATTGAGTATCTTCTTAACGGCAGGTCCTGTGCTAGGACCTTTATATATCAAGTCTCGTTTGACTTTATAACAAAATCTCTTTTTTACAGGTAAGGAAATTGAATTTCAATTTGCCCAATGACTGCCAGCTAGCAAATGGCTAAAGCCGATTAATGAACACATGTTCTTTTCACTATGGTAATCTGGATGTCTATACCCTACGTAGCATATATTTTATGCAAGAAAGAATAAGGATCAGATGGAAACAGATTTGATGATCCCATTCTATGTGTCTGTTTTGTGCACAACAGTTATTTTTAAAGACTTTCAGTTTTGTTTGAAGTGAACATTTTTTACCACCTCAATATTTAGTCTACACTTGCTAAAAGTCACATCTCCAGACTAATAGATTTTAAGAAGCTACTTTGCTCAACTTCTAAAGCAATTATGGGCTCCAGCATAAGCTTTTGTGTTCAATACATGGATTCTGGTTGCACAAGCTAGAAGTGGTTGAGTCATCATATTAGAGTGATGTAAAAAGCATTTTTGGCTGAAGAAACAAGGAATTAATATTTGGCCATTACTCTGTTATGATTAGTTCATTACAGATCCTGCCTTTATCTACTTCACAGAAGAGTGCTGAGGGCATCTAAGAGGACAAGTACTGGGAAGTCTTTTTAGAAAAACAAAAGCAAGCAGACCAATATCCATCTTCATTTGAATGTATATTCTCTAAAAAGAAAATGATAATATCAGAAGAAAGGACTAAATACAGATTTAAGATTGATAAATGGTTATTGAAAATCACTGAAGAACATATGATTTAAACTATAAGGTAAACAGTACTGATAAACATTGTAAAGTAGTTATCAATGCTTAGAATAGTACATTGTTAGACCTCGTCTAGACCATAAAGTTCACTTTCTCTAACTCCATCTTTTCACAGATCTGGAAACTGATCCACACATAGGTTTCAACTTGCTGATATGTTTGTCATGTGTCGCACATCCATAATGGAGTAAATGCCATTATAACATCGTTTTATGAGAGGCACTGCTTACATGACCTCGATAATCAAGTCCCCAACCTGGAATATAATTGTCAGTTAACATATTACGAGTCCAGATATGTATGTAACAGGAATTTTGAAGGGCCTCCTTAACTTGGGATTTATAAACATAATACAATGATTGAGGAAAAAACAGTGTTCCTATATTAGTTTATTACTCCCATTCGACAAGAAGTGCTGAAACCCTGAAGAACAAATGGCTCCCTTTGTTTTATTTTAAGTCTTTCTTTCTTCTTCGTGCAGGTCCTGCGTAGCATCATTTTGAATCCCACATTTTGGAGTCTTAATGTCCATCCTGGAATGGATTTCTTTCTTGTAGCAAGATATTGATTATTAATAATTACAAATAATTCTTGGTCTCTTTACATTTGGAATGATTTATTTATTTATTTATTTATTTATTTGAGACGGAGTTTTGTTCTTGTTGCCGAGACTGGAGTACAATGGTACGATCTCGGCTTACTGCGACCTCTCCCTCCCGGGTTCAAATGACTCTCCTGCCTCAGCCTCCCAAGTAGCTGGGATTACAGGTGCCTGCCACGACACCTGGCTAATTTTTTTTTTTTTTTTTTTTTTTTGTATTTTTCGTAGAGATGGGGTTTCACCATGTTGGCCAGACTGGTCTGGAACTCCTGATCTCAGGTGATCCACCCGCCTCGGCCTCCCAAAATGTTGGGATTACAGTCATAAGCCAACGTGCCAGGCCTGGAATTATTTAAAGTACAGATTTGTAAATAACAACTCTTCCTCGATTGATTCTAAGATTTTTTTTCTTCTAAATTGGATTAGCAAGATGCCTTCTTGTTTTCCAGAAAATGGCTCATCTTTCTATTTGCATAGGTCTGCAGATTTCTGCTTCTTGAATGCTCCCTCTGCTAGTGATTTCTCCTTGCTGAGGCGATTGGTGGGAGAGTGGCAGGGAGGTTATATTCCTCTTCTTTTTTGTGGGGCGCATAATATCTAGATTGGAATCTGATCTACAAAAATAGCATCCAGTGGAAAGAGGCATAGACACTATAGTACTTTCCATAAATAAAATTTCATGTAGTCTGGATCTAGCGTATCTGAAATTTACCCCTATAACCATTTCATTTCTCATGTGCCTAATAAGCATTAGGAGTTTGATCTTTCGTAACGATTACATTTATTTTAAATATTATATGAGTAAATAAAAACATCCAAATAGGAACTCCTGCATCTTCTCATCACTTAATCGCACAGGCAACTTGTCTCTACACCCATTCTCCATCTTCTGTCCAAGTATAATAGAAGAAAGAAACACCATCATCCCTATTAAAGGTTCTCTGCTCCATGTTTACCTTGTATCCCATCCCTTCTTGCATGTTTCAGAACTGCAGTTTCTCAACCAACTCCTTTCTCTCCTGCATTATCAGTGTCTCATTCTCTGCAGAATTATTCTCAGCAGCAAAAAAGTCCCAATAGCTCTGATTCTTAAATTAATTTTCCTTCATCCCTTGCTTCTGAATCCTCTCTTTCCTACACATAAAAACTCAACATGTTTGTATTTGCTTCCATATTAACTGTTATCTCAAATTCACACTCATTTAGGCTTGTGTCCCCTCCATTCCACAGAAACTGCTCTGGTCAAAGTTACTGACAACCTCCATGGCGCTAAATCCAGTGGTTAATGCTCCATTCTCAACTCATTCAACCTCTAAGCATAGTTAACAAAGCGAGCTAAGCCCTCTGAAATACTCTTCTCTTCTGGGCTTTAGCGTCACCAGCCTATCCAGCTCACACCCCTGCTTCATTGGCTACTGTTTGTCAGTATCCTGTATATGCCTTTCCTCTTCTTCCTAACTTTTTTTTTCTTTTTTTTCTTTTTTTTTGAGACCGAGTGTCGCTCTGTCACCAGGCTGGAGTGCAATAGCGCAATCTCAGCTTACTGCGACCTCCGTCTCCCGGGTTCAAGAGATTCTCCTGCCTCAGCCTCCCAAATAGCTGGGACTACAGGTGCATGCCACCATGCCTGGCTACTTTTTGTATTTTTAGTAGAGATGGGGTTTCATCATATTGGTCAGGATGGTCTCGATCTCCTGACCTCGTGATCTGCCCGCCTTGGCCTCTCAAAGTGCTGGGATTACAGGCGTGAGCCACTGCGCCTGGCCTCTTCTTCCCAATTTTTAAGTGTTGGAGTGCTCAGGGCTTCATTCTTGGCCCGGTTTCCCCCTCTAACTGTACTCACATTCTTCAGTCCCATGACTACATTCTATCTATATCTTTACAATTCTGTGAATTCGTATTTTAGCTTGAATTCTTCTCAAGTTCCAGACATATTTTCAGCTACCTACATGCCATTTGGAGAGCTTTCTTAAACTTAACATGGCAGAAAGAGAATTGAATCCCTGCCCTTTCAGCCTCACCTCATAACAACTCCTCTCCTATTTTTACCCATTTCAACAATTAGCATTACATTCATCCATCTCCTTAAACAAAAATATAGGGTATCATCCTCACCCCCTATATAAAATCCAGAGCAAATTCTGTAAGGGGCACCCTTTCTCTCATGCTCCCTGGCGCACACACTTTCTCCTTTCTCTTCATGCATATATATGTGTATGTGCGTGTATATATATACACACATATGTATATGTAAAGGTGTATGTATATGTATTTTTTCTTCCATGCTGGCCTTCCTTCTGTTTCTCCAACATACCAAGCTACTTTCTACCTTAGGTATTTGCACTTCCTACGTGCTTTTCTAGGAATTATGTTCCCTAAAAATCTTAGTAGCCTTGCTTTTCTCTCATTGTCTTAGCTTTAGTACTTTGTAAAGTTGCATCCCCCTTATCTGTTATTCTATTATATTATGTTGTTACTTACAAAAAATCTTCCTACATTTATCTCTGAAATGATCTTATTTATTTGTATACATTTTAAAATTCACTATCAGAGTCCACTAAGCTCCCAGAAAAAGGAGCCTTGTCTATTTTGTTCATCACTGTATCCCCAGGACCTAGAACAATGTCTGGCTAAATTAGGTGCAGAGTAACTACTTGTCAGATGATTTGATTTTTAGCGATTTTCAAGTTATTTGAAGTTTACAAACTTTGTATGAAGAGATATGCATACAAAGAGATATATAAAATTTTTATACTATAAAAATTTTAAACATATAACAAAGTTGAAAACATTTTACAATCAACACCTATATTTCCACCACCTAGGTTCTAACATTAAAATGTTATTATACTTGATTTATCACATATCTACTTATGTATCCATCCTTCTGTCCACATAAATGAATTTTAAAAACTTTTCAAATAGTTTTATAAAGCCTACTTAAAGGAGAGACTTGAGATAGTGAATATTTCCCAAGTTCTTAAATTTCTGTGTATCAGAGAAGAAGCAGGTGGCTGCTTATTTTGGCATCCAGAGCTTTAGCGTGGAATCTCATGGTGTGTTAAGCCACTGTACATTGAACTTTTAAAATTCACAGAAGCCAAAAATTAAAATTGTGTTTTGAAGCTGTTGCTCAGTCACAGTGACAGACAATATCATTGTGGGAGATTAAGTGACTGTGTTAAAAGGAATTCTAGCGTTTAATTGAGGATGTTTAGCCTAACTGAGAAACAATGGGAAAACTAAGCTTTGTAATTAATAAATCTGTTAGAAAAATAACCATGGTTGATTTAATTCTTCTTCTCTTGGTAGACATTGATGCCCATTGTTTCTTTTACTCCTTTCTTTTATTTAATTAGTCTGTTTCACTGTTTACTGACACTCGTACTTTTGAGTAGAGAGGAGGAAGTATAAACAGTTCCCAAACTGGCTTAAGTCATAGGATGAAATAATGAAGTATATTGGTGTTGATTAATTCATACAATCATATAATATTGTTTGTCAATTATACTTATAATGTCAGAACTGTAAGGCCCTTTAGAATCATCTAGTCCAATCTTCTCATTTTATTGGTAGAAAAACTGAGACTCTGAGAAGGGAAAGGGGGTTTTTCAAGGTTATGTATTTCCAAATCTTATATAAACCTAATATGTCCAGAAGCTAATTCTCTTCTCTTCTTACAGAAAGTCAGAAGAGTTCATTTTCCTGGCCTAGATGATCTCTTGGGTTCTTCTAGTTCTGATATTGCTTCACTGTCTAATTGGACTACAACTTAAACCTGATGTGCTTTGTATGTTTGCATTGCATTTATAATACTTTAAATTACACTAGTACTTAGGCTTTAATTAATAATAAAAATTACTGGTCTAATGGACAGTTATTTTCTTTTTAATTTGCATATTATTCCTCTTAATATTCTACTGAAGCTTCTTCCAGTTTTCCTGAGTTATCAAGCTTTGACCAAAGAAAAAACTTTAAATGCCATAATAGGCTGATCCAGGTTTAGTGGGCCTAAAGTTCATACAATTTGGGTGTCCAAATGAGAAATAAGGGTTAAAAGTATTATTTCAAATGACACAGAAAAGTGAGGGGCCCTGAGGGATAAGCTTCATGTACTTCATTGTGAACCTATCTCTGAATGCCAGAACAAATAATTTAGCTAGGTAAACAGCACAGGGAAGGGAAGGGACAAAGGGATGTTAATGTTTTCTAAGTACCCACTGTGTGGCCAGCATCATACTAAACATTTAAAATATAGTATCTTATTAAATCCTCACAAAACGATGAGACTTTTATTACGTGTAGGCTATATTTTGTAAATTGGGCAAGTCTGCACACCTAGTAAATGGCAAAACAGGATTTGAACCCAGGTCTTTCTGATTCAAAAATCTGCGCATTCCACCATATCCTTATATGAGAATAGCTGTTATTTTAATGCTCTGTTAATCACAATGGAAAACACAAATATAATCAAATATACATGTTGACAGCAGAGGACTTCCATTCATAAAGGATAAGAGGAATACTTAAATAATGATAATTTAAGACACAATGTTTTACTTGCATCAAAAAAGGCTTCAAGGTAGAACCATCACTATATCTTTGCCAATGGTAGGAGATGCTCTAACAAATATAAACGTGATGCAACGTTTATTTTTCCAAGCCCTTCTTTATTTGATTTTATATTTCAATAGTTTTGGGGTACGAGTGGTTTTTGGTTACATGGAAGTTCTTTAGTGGTGATTTCTGGGATTTTGGTGCACCCATAACTGGAGAAGTGTACACTGTACCCAATATGTTGTCTTTTATCCATCACTGCCCCACCCATTCTTCTCCTTCGAGTCCTCAAAGTCCACTATATGATTCTTATGCTTTTGCATCCTCATAGCTTAACTCCAACTTACAAATGAGAACATATGATATTTGGTTTTGCATTCCTGAGTTACTTCACTTTGGAATAATGGCTTCCAGCTCCATCCAAGTTGCTGAAAAATATATTATTTTATTCCTTTTTATGGCTGAGTAGTATATATATATATATATATATACACACACACACATTTATACATACATATATACACATACATATATACACATATATACACATATATACACACATATATACATACATATATACACATATATACATATATACACATATATACATATATACACACATATATACACATATATACATATATACACATATATACGTATATACACACATATATATGTACATATATACACACATATATGTACATATATACACACATATATATGTACATATATACACACATATATATGTACATATATACACACATATATATGTACATATATACACACATATATGTACATATATACACACATATATGTACATATATACACATATATACACATATATACACATATATATGTACATATATACACATATATATGTACATATATACACATATATATGTACATATATACACATATATATGTACATATATACACACATATATATGTACATCTATATACACATATATGTACATCTATATACACATATATATGTACATCTGTACATACATATATACATGTATATATACATATATATACACATATGTGTATATATACCACTTTTTTGTTTTATATATACACATAGTGTATATATACCACATTTTCTTTATTCACTCATTGGTCAATGGGCACTTAGGTTCCATATCTTTGCAATTGAGAATTGCGCTGCTATAAACATGTGTGTGCAGGTGTCTCTTTGATATAATGACTTTTCTTTTGGATAGATACCCAGTAGAGGGATTGCTGAATCAAATGGTAGTTCTACTTGTAGTTCTTTAAGAAATCTCCTACTTTTAACCATGCTCTCTCAATCTCCCATCCTGTCCCTTAGCAACATCTTTAGCAGATTTCATTCCTTTGTGGCTATTTTCAGCTATCAAATTTAGTTAAATTGAGTGTAAAAAAATTCAAAAATTTATACTATCTTCTGCTCTAGTGCAGACTAGAGCTCTTACCTGGCTGCTTGGAGGCCAGTATGAGTGGTAGAGGGTGGGGAAGAGTCCAAGTCAACTGTTCTGAGATTATTTTACTTTCTTTCTTTTCTTAAAGGAGTTCCTTTTGTGCTGGGGAAGGGAGAGGGAAATAGTACACAGAGTTCTTCTTACATCATTTATTGGTCACCTACTGTGGCTGGTGATCCCATTTTGTCCAACTTGGTAGCATCTTCTGCTGTGTGGTTTTCCCATATATGAAGTGTGTGGCTTTCTTGAGGCACTGTTTTGCTTCATCTTGGCCCCCTTCTAATACTGAAGACTATCACAGGAAGGAGCAGTTGTGTCTTCCTTCAGTCTCTCCAGGTAGGGCGGCACCTTATTTGCATGGCATCTCTCTGTGTAGTCCTACAGCTTCCACCCTTTGTGCTTAGGCTCTCTTATAAGTCCTCCAAGTCCATAAAACTAAGACTGAGGGTTTTACCCATGTTCTTCCAAGGCATAGCTCTCTATAACCTCTTTTGGCCTTGCTGGTATAGACAATTTCAGCAGAACTCCTACCTTTAGAACTAACTAGACCACAAGAGGATATATATTTCAAAGCTATTTTATGCCTCAAATGTCTTAAGGGCTCTCAAAAGCTCTCAATATCCTCCTGTCTCATGGCATTACCAGGGAGAAATTGCAGCCTCATATGGGAAGTGAGAGACATCTCATTTTCTTGCAAGCACCCATGATCTCTCTGAATTATTCTTTTGAAGCTACCCTTTGGCCTCAGTTAGCCTGTGTTAATGGCAGAAAGTACTCCATCTACTCTCCCATCAGGAAGGAAGTAATTTCTTACTAGAAGCTCTTTACAAATCACAAAGCCAGTGATTCCACTTATCATACACCTTCTTCCAGGCCATGCAAAAATAGGTTATGTGGGCTGTTTGCTAAACTTTCCAAGGATAAACAGAAACTCTTAGAAACATTAATGCAGAAATAATAAATTACCTAGAAAAGAAAAAAATATCAAATTTGAATTTTATTTCTCATTTGCAACACTGAAGCTGTAAGCTCTTGAATAGAATCTACAGACCACTGACAAAAAGCACCACAACAAATATCACTCTTACAACAAAGAAAAAGGGCTTCTTGCCCCAACTTGTGATTATTAGAGTGAAACACTCTGACCGTTTTCTGGCTATTCCCCTCCTCATAGAGCAATGAATTTAATGAGTCACGGGGCTGTGCTCACCTGGAGCCAATGGTCACGAGCCAGAAATTGGCCCTTTCTGTACTACCACTTTCCGATACAGAACTATAGCCAAATAATTGATTAGAACCTAGACTGTCAGTTGTTATAAAGGCATGCTTATCAGGGTAGGATACTATAACATGTTTAATGATTTATTAACTTGGTTTATAACTTTTAGTTTATTTTTTAGTTGACAACATACAATTTGACATTCTGATATATGTATGTGTAATTTTTAGATATTTAGGCATATGATATGTTGAATTCTAGTTTTGTCATTGTTCTGGGGCCCTCAAATGTTATAAATAAGCCTGATCATAACCCAAGGATTATCCTCCAGCCAAGATATCAGTGATATGTCAAGATACAGCACATATTTGGAAATGTTTGGGAATTTAGAGACTATATTATCCATGAACCTCATATGAGTAATACACTTGAGAGAAAAAAATAAAATAACCAAACACTAAAGGAACCAAAAGAGAAACTTTAGGACAAAAGGAAGGAAGATGAGAAAAACCGTGGTGAGCAAAATTTTATAGATATCTATATTCATCTCTACCTCTGTCTCTATCTCTATCTCTATCTCTATCTGTATATCTCCAGCTCTATCTGTATCACTATCCTTATCATTATCTTAATGTAATAGGTTAGAAAGTTTGCAACATATGCCTTAAGGGTTAAAGTGAAAATAAGGGCTCTCAGAATAAACTTAATATAGAGAAAATTTGAATAAGTACTAAGCTATCTTCACAAATATAGAGAAAATTTGAATAAGTACTAAGCTATCTTCACAAAACCTAGAATCTGGGGATGGGGAAAGGAGGAAATAAACGTCTTCCAAAGATCACCTGTGGTTGTGGTGGTGGTAGTGTGGTAGGAATACTAGAAAATGTGAAGAATGTACAAATATTCTAAAGTAATCATGTAATTGAAAAAGGGCTAATTAGGGAAGACATGGAGCATCTCGGCAGAGGATACTGCTTCTTGATGTGGGAAATATGGGAGTGGCTTCAACAATCACAGTTTTTTTCACAGGATGGAATATTATGCAGTTATTTAAAAAGTATCAATTAGACTTATATCACCTGAATTGGAGGGGATTTCTATGCGTATTGTTGTGTGAATAAAATATTAAAGTAAGGTATGTAAAACATGATCTCATGTTGTGGAACAAGTAATAGGGGGATAAAACCTCTCTTGTATCTATATGTCGTATGTGTAGAACTGTATGAGCCTTCAACCAAATATGGAGTGATAAACATATCTACATATAAGGTTGTTAACACAGGTTACATGGGGTGTGGTGAGCATCAGAAAATGACAACAGGGAGAAATGTAAGACTCAATTAAAAAAAGATACAAAAAAGTCCCCACACTAAAATAAAGACAGTGCTGCTTCCCTTCTCTCAAAATAGTATTCCATTCTCAAAAAAGTTTGGGAAATGCCAGATTACACTAAATTAAATAGGTTTTATTATGTCAGGCCTTCACGGAATCTTTACCATATTAAATATGTGCCATGAATCTTTAATGTAAGAATACATTACATAGAATACATTTTTGCGGTGCACCCATTAATAACTCCCAAAAGAAGAATTTTGCAGAATTATTTGGGGGAAATGCTGCTGTAGTCATTTTTAATATGAAAGTATCAATATTGCCCTCTGGTAGATATATTACCATGATCTTGATCTATGTCTTGATTAAATACTGTATTAGTTTGTTTTCACACTGCTGATAAAGACATACCCCAGACTGGGAAGAAAAAGAGGTTTAATTGGACCTACAATTTCACATAGCTGGGGAGGCCTCAGGATCATGGTGGGAGGTGAAAGGCACTTCTTACATGGGCAGCAAGAGAAAAATGAGAAAAAAGTGAGAGCAGAGCAGAAACCCCTGATAAACCCATCAGATATAGTGAGACTTATTCACTCTCACGAGAATAGCACAGGAAATACTGGCCCTCATGATTCAATTACCTCCCCCCTGCGTCCCTCCCATAACACATGGGAATTCTGGGAGATACAATTCAAGTTGAGATTTGGGTTGGGACACAGCCAAACCATATCAAATACTTAAAGTGCCTTGTCACATTGCTTACCATCATTTAGCACCCCTAAATTGCTGGAAATGATTATGTAGGCATTTCACATTCTTCTCATGCATCTACTATTGATTTGATTAGGGCTGGTTATCACCATCTTGATTACTCCTCTGTCAAATATTACTTGTACATTCATGTTGCTAGTAGATTTTGTGATTTTTGTTTATATTTTCTTTTCTTTACATTCCCTCGCAAGTTTCAAGTATCACCATGACTCTGTATTTAGAGTACTACAATGTTTTAGACACTGAACAACGCTTTTCCTTTTCTTAGCTCAAACTTGTACAAGCTGACAGTTTAATCCAGACGCTGTGTAATCCTTTGATTTCAAGGCTTGGACAGTGGTGGAATAAAAGAAATTTATGTTTTCTATCATCTCAGTCAAAAGACAGAACTGAAAAAGAAAATCTTGAACTACAATTATTTCCAGTCTCTCACTGGATACTGTCAGGTTGAGAAAGGTACACAAACTCATAACTGACTTAGATATTTTCAAGGACTTAGAAGATAGGATTCAGAGATTTGCTCATTTAATAGGCATTGATTGACATAGTTTTCCCAGCTATCTGGTAGTGACAAATTTTTTTTGAGCAGTAATTTTTTTTTAACTGTATTTCAGACTCTGAATTCAAAGCTCCAAATAATGTGGAGTTATAGAGTCTCAAGAAACAACCTGTGGTATTCAGGTGAACTAGGGTGTGCTGCAGGAACATATGACCTCCAAATCTTAGTGACTTAAACCAACACAGTTGCTTGCGTTTGCTCTGGGCTCTGCTCCAACGTTATCCTCCCTCTAAAACCCAGGCTGCTCAAATCGCTATCATCTAAAATGTTACTGAATGCTGTGGCACAGAGAAACACTGAGTGTAAAGGCTCTCAAAACTTCCATTGGTGCCCAGAAATGAAGTGTTTCACTTTTGTTCACATTGCACAGGCCAAAGCAAGTCACAACTAACTTCAAATGGTTAGAGAAGTACAATCAACCTATGCCCAGAACAAGTTATAATATTGTGAAGAAACCTAAAGCGTACCACACAGCCTGTTGAAAGGCCATCTAGTTTATACCTGAACAAAATTCTATCTTTGCTACGGCTAAATTGTACATTCACACACACACCAAAGTCATATACTTATAAAGTGACAACATGTCTGTATTATTACTGCCAGTATTAGAATTCTTTACATATGAACAAGGTCCTAAAATTTGAGTAACCAGTCGAGCACATAATTGCATTATTTGTTTGGGCTGAATACTCTTCAGGCTCTTACCAGGATTTGTATGTGTGATTTTCTGAATTAAATACATTTAAAGAATATTTTCAACACAAATACTGCTTATTGCAGAAAGGGAAAGAGTAATATCTAATATTTAAATATCCTTTGATTATTTTTTAATGATATCTCAAGAGCTTTAGTAATGACCAAAATGATTGGAGATAGGAAGGTGGAATGAAAGAAGGGGTATGAAGACAATACTTGAAACATATTTTTAGTCTTTACAAATCAGAATTTGTATTTATGAGAAATTATTGAATTTAAAATGAATTTAGTCTTGTTTACTTCTCATTGCATTAGACTTCAGTATTCAATGTTTACTAAATTATGCTTCTAAATCATATTATCAATAGTATAATATTACAAATTTAAATAATATCATGCTTAAATATGAAAATGTGTGAACATCTTTTATAAACCAGTTTTAACTTGTTAGAAGAAAGGTAGACTCTAAAATATGTGAAGGGTATAGCCTTTTCAATGATAATCTAAAGCATAATGTTCAAGATATATTTTTAGAGAATCTCTAATATCACCACTAGGGGCACTGAGGGAATAATTTTCTTTTGGAACATTCCTATTATCTTCCCCCCCTAGATAAAGTCTCATAGATCCAGAGATCACCTTCCTAGACCTTTCAGGCTTTTGTTCAGAAAACATCTGCTAACTTCTTTTCAAGTCACTATAACCATTTAAAATGCTCACTCTCAGGCTCCTCAGTCACCTTAACTAGAAAAATGAGAAATACTTTAACTAAACAAAAGATACATCTGCAAAATTAGGAACATTATTGAAACCAAAGAGAATTTGATGGTGTTTTGATTTGGGAAATTACAGGGATAGGAAAAAGCCACTTCTTGCCGATTTAGAAATTGTTAATATCTATTAAAAGGAGTAAGTTACCAAAATTGCTAAAGGCAGAACGATGATGCTTAATATGGGGTGCATGATTTCTAAGTCCAAATTTGGGCTCCGTTCATTTCAGCTGCCCTGCTTCCAGGTAGTAGATTGTATCGGGTTCATACTACGTATTGATGTGGAGAAGAAGTGGGTTATTCTCTCTGTTTCTATACCCTGGAGTTCCTTTGCCTACTGTGTGATCCTTAGCTAATCCTAACCCTGAGTGTTCCTAAACATCATGTCCAGATGATCTGATGTTCATGTCAAGAGTTCCCAGGTTTTGTCTCTTTTTTTTTTCCTTAGACATCACCAAATTCTGTGCACTCTGTCTTACTTCATTTTTTTTTTTTTGGTCTGTGATTTTGTTTTTAATTATTTTAAGTCTTATGATCACACATTATTCTTGAATTTGTGTGTATCTCCTCTACTTTAACTCTTTTAAGATGGCAAAAGCACCATTCCCAATCACCAATACACAGCAGTTCTACAGCTTTATGTTTCTGAATGGCTGTTTAAAGACAATCCTAAATTATAACTTGGTCTGACTTAGATAGTAAATAATTCAAGGATGAAGTTTAACTTGCTACTATTTTAAACGCATCTGCTCTTATAGATCATCTATAAAATGTGAGAAGTGTTAAATAATCTTTATTTGATATTACATATAAATCTCACTAAAATGCTTTTCAGTAAGTAAAATGAACCATTTTAGACACAGAGAATTCTAATTAGATTGCTCTAGTTGAGGCCAAAAATATAAAGTAGATGTTGCTACTTTATCTTCAGCCCTTACCCTTTAGAGGCAAATGAACACAAAGCACAGGTGGTTTTGAGACAATGAAGGAATTTCTCCAGTATTTAAATATATTAATATAACCAGTTATATAACTCTAAATATAAAACCAAACTCCAATAAGTTTTAAGATGGCATTCACCATATTTGTGAAAAGTTGAACATTACTAATGAAGTCCAGTCATATCTTTAGAAGGAGTAAATAGCGATAGCATTTAGTGAATTGTAACTACTATTAAAATTCAAAAAACTGAACATATTCATTTAACCACAACCCAGTCTTAGTTAAATCATGACTGCCCAGCAAAAACATTCTGTCAGTCATCGATGATCTGAATTCTGGTGTGTGAGATCTATTAATTTATGGTGCACATAGAAAAGTCATGAGACATTTCTGTTTTGTAATAAATAAGGAAGTGGCCAATTATTACTCATTAGTAGCTTTTTTTGAGATAAGCTATGAACTCTGCCCTTTCTGTCTTCTTCTTAATGCCGGAAAAGATCATTTTTGTTCCAGGAATGTACTTTTGGAGATTCTGCAAATACTCCATCAGTGTATCCTTTTCCCCAGGTGATGCTTTGTTCTTATTGGCGTCTGTGTAAGAGAATCCAACGGCCTGACCTGTCTTCCGCCTGAAGAGACCACCCAGATTAGCCCAGTCTTGCGCTTTTGCCTCCCTTTTCCATGGTGTGACACTGGGCGGACTTCTGAACAAAAACCTTCTTGCCTTTCTCAACATCACCCATGTTTAATTCTTTTGTCGCTGGGGCTATGAGGGTTCCCGCTCGGAAGCCAGATGTCCCTCTCTATCCTGTCTTACTTAATTTTGTGCTGCTATAACAGAATACCTAAGACTGGTAATTTATAATTAGCAGAAACTTATTGTCATGTGGTTCTGGAGGCTGGGAAGTCTATGATTGAGGGGCTGGCATCTCTCGAGGGCCTTCTTGCTATATCATTTCATGGCTGAAGGGCAAAGAGGGTGAGAGAAATGAAGAGAAAAGGGAACTGAATTTGCCCTTTTAAAACAAACCCACTTCTGTGATAACAGCATTAATCTATTCATGAGGGGTAAAGCCCTCATGGCCTAATAGCCTTGTACTAGGCCTCACCTCCCAACACTGATACAATGGGGATTAAGTTTCCAACATATGTTTTTAGAGGACACATTCAAACCATAGTACATCTCTATTTTGCAATATGATGCCTAATACTTAATCTAATTATTTTATTTTATGCATAAGCTAATCCAAGAGAAAAAGTGTGGCTCTGTTTTAAAAGTGAGAAATCAGAATCAGAGAGATTTAATGACTTGTGTAAGGAGAGCCAATATTCGAACCAAGGTCTCTCCTCTTTTAAAACCTGTGGTTTTCTACTATAACATAACCTAATCATTAATCTTCATACATGTATGGTAGCAAAAATACCATTCATTGAAAATCTAGAAAAAGTGAGGCTGAGAGATGATACTATTATTGTCGTTTTAGCAAAATAATTATACTGTTATGTAGAATAGGAATAGACAATCTACCTTTAAAAACTATGCTATTTCAATGCTTCAATAATTGACTATTAATACCATGATTTGGAATAAGTAGTCACTAAAATTCACTAGTTTTTGTGGTATAAACCCCTAAACTGATAATCCTTTCAAAAAATTTTCATTTGTCTCTTTGGTATTGCTAAGCATACATTTTTTTCCAAGAGCCCAAAATTGCACTGAAGAGTGTAATTAATGGAACGAAGAAAATGCAGTCAATAATTCAAAATTTATTGGTACTATTTCATCTAGGATGTTGGCATTGAATATAACCTTGATTATCTTTTTTTTTACATTCCATTGAACAGTAAAAAACACAAGACATGCTTGTTATTCCACTTTTAAGCATTTTGGTGAAATATAGCAGTTAAGATAATGAAAATGCAGTACTTCATTGCAGTGAGATTAGTTTTTCTGGCTTAACTGATTTTCCTCTTAGGCTCTAGAATTAATAGAACTGAATTGTTAAATGAGTATGTTTAAAGTATTCACAGTGACCAATGACCCCACTTATGGAACACAAGAATTAGACCTTTGCTCACACCCTTCATACACCTACACCCTTCCACCTCAGTCAATAGCCTTATTCTAATAGGCAAATACATTCTGTGATCAGTTTACCCAATTCGGAGAGTTTTTGGCACCTCGATTCTGAAGTATATCCCTCTCATGCCAGCTTTTGCAGAAAGTGTTGTGTTTTACTTTGCTCAGGCCGCTGTAACAAAATACCATAAACTGAGTGACTTATAAACAACATCAATTTATTGATCTCACAGTTCTGGAGACTGGGAAGATCAAGGCATCAGCAGATTCAGTGTCTTGTGAGAGCCCATTTCATAGACAGCACCCTCTTGCTGCGCCCTCTTGCTGCTGGTGGAAGGGAAAAGGGATCTCATTGCAGCCTCTTTATAAGAGCAGTAATCCCATTTATGAAGGCTTTGTCCTCATGACCTAATCACCTCCCAAAGGGTCCAACTCTTAATACCATCACACTGGGAATTAGGTATCAACATATGAATTCTGGGGGAGACACACACATACCATGTTTCAGAGGCAGATTTGTTAGCAAGTTCATGAGTATGGCTTATACTTAAGGCAATTATGGAGCTGATGTCAGTTGATGATTTTGCATCCCTTATGTTTTACTTGTATTCCATCTTACAGGGTATGATTAGCTGTATTCTTTCTCTGGGACCCTAGTGTATTCTCCATGAGTACCTATTTTTCCTTTATCTAGTAACATTGGCTTTACTAGGGATAAATCTGGGGGACCAAATAGTATTACTGGGAATCTTGAAGACATAACCTCAATGAGAGATGGCAACACAAGCCAATGGTGGAAGATGTGGGTCTATAAGTAAGGAATTCTTTAAGGCCGCAGTTAGTACAGACTATTTACAGTTGCTTAAACAAATAGCAGTTAGTTTTTCTCACAAAATAGGAAGCCTGGATGTAGGCAAGTGTATCGATGTTAGGGTGTCAAGAGGCCTCTTTTCCCTGATGGTCATAAGATGACATTCGTAGCTCCATGACTTATAGCTTCATTCAAAAGTATGGGTGGGTGGCAGTGGCAGTGTCACCTCTTTTGTCAAAGATGCCAACTCTTTCTTAGAGCTCCTGGGAAGACTTCATTTTATTTCCAGGAGTGTGTCACATAGGTAACCTTAGTACTAAGAAAGGCTTGGGGCCAGCTCAGTGGCTCATGCCTGTAATCCCAGCACTTTGGGAGGCCGAGGTGGGTGGATCACCTGAGGTCAGGAGTTTGAGACCAGCCTGGCCAACATGGTGAAACCCTGTTTCTACTAAAAATACAAAAATTATCTGGGCGTGTTGGTGGGCACCTGTAATCCCAGCTACTCAGGAGGCGAGAGGCTGAGGCAGGAGAATAACTTGAACCCAGGAGGTGGCGGTTGTTGTAGTGAGCTGAGATCACGCCACTGCACTCCAGTCTGGGCGACAGAGCAAGACCCTGTCTCAAAAAAAATAAATAAATAAGGCTTGGAAAGCAGGTTTAGACTTTTTAGCTTCTATGAAGAAGGTGGAGAGGTAGGAGAGAATGTTGAGTTGCCCAATTGCATGGACCTTTAGAATGTTTTAGTGCCCTCGCTCCATCTGAGGACTTTTATGCTTCTCCAGGGTATAACCCCGGGAAAAAATTTTCAGCTTCCCTGCAGTTATATCTTATTCATGTGACCTAGACATACTTGTGTGAGACTTTGATTCTGAGATGAGAAAGTGGAGGAAGGTGATTTCATGTGAAATCCATTTTGTTGAAAAAAGTTGAGATACAAGTGTCTGATTTTGGGGGGACTGACAATTGCAAAGTTTAGTTTCTGGCTCAACATTTGCCTGGGCAGGGGACAGTGGAAGCAATGGCAGTGATTTCCTCTAGTGCTCATCGGAAAAGCAACTGTGGCTGTGTTTCTTCTTCTCTTTTCTTTTCTTTCTTTCTCTTTCTTTCTTTCTTTCTTTCTTCTTTCTTTCCCCTTCCTTCTTTCCTTCCTTCCTTCCTTCCTTTCTTTCCTTCTTTCTTTCCTTCCTTCCTTCCTTCCTTCCTTCTTTCTTTCTTTCTTTCTTTCTTCCTTTCTTTCTTTCTTCTTTCTTTCCCCTTCCTTCTTTCCTTCCTTCCTTCCTTCCTTTCTTTCTTTCTTTCTTTCTTTCTTTCTTTCTTTCTTTCTTCCTTTCTTTCTTTCTTCTTTCTTTCCCCTTCCTTCTTTCCTTCCTTCCTTCCTTCCTTCCTTTCTTCCTTTCTTTCTTTCTTTCTTTCTTTCTTTCTTTCTTTCTTTCCTTCTTTCTTTCTTTCCTTCCTTCCTTCCTTCCTTCCTTCCTTCCTTCCTTCCTTCTTTCTTTCTTTCTTTCTTTCTTTCTTTCTTTCTTTCTTTCTTTCTTTCTTTCTTTCTTTCTATCAATCTAGCATTGTAGCCTGGCCTTAGGCATTATTCCTAAAGGCTTAACCTTTAGTCCCATCCTACCTACCTCCAGACGATTCTGTGAATGATCCAATATTCTTTAATTCAGTTTATTTTCTTCTTAAGTAACTAGAACCATGTTGGTTGCTTGCAACTAAAACCCTAGGTGATACAGTGAGCAAAATTAGGGCTGTTAAATTCAAGAGGAGTGGGAGGTCTAAAAGTCATAAAAATATCTGCCAAACAGAGAAGAGAAAAGAAAGACATTGCAGGCTGAAAGAACTACGTAAGAAAATACATAAAGTAGACCTGGGCTTGAAATATCTATACAGCAAAAAGCATATTGCTTGGGCTTGAACACTGGCTTCATACAGAGAAGTACTGGAAGATATAGTTGGGTAATAAACAGTCATGGATGCTCAGTGAAGGGCTTTGAAATTTAACCTGGAATGAGTAATTATTTTTGATGAAGTCTAGTCTGTTAACAGTATACATGGTAAAATTATAAAAGAGAAACTAGTATCAAGGAAGCCAGTCAGCATACTATTGTAATAATGCAGGTATGATGTAATTAGATCTGAACTAAAATATTTATAACAGATCTCAAAAAGGAAAAGATAAACAGATGTAGAGAACAATTAAGTCT